>NC_133875.1:10748773-10751454 GCF_044706935.1 Curcuma longa | reverse complement strand
AGGGGATATGAGTTTTCCTTGCTGGATGTTCCGTCCTCGCCACGTGTCTTCTGGGGGACTCTCTTTATCCTACGTGTTTTGCCCATGTCATTCCATCCGGATCACAAGCCTCCCGACCTAGTTTAGTCGAAGGAGACGTAGTTCGACTGAGTGAGGTCGGCTTACGCTGCGGCGACCTGGTCATGAGGTCGGCTGTGTAGCCTGTGTAAGGCGTTATCCCTAGCTGTGGGGGTGGGGTGTCTCTGAGATGGTGAGGTATGTGCCGATCTCGAGGCTAGGTACGTGCCTGAGATTTGGGTTTAAATCCCTTCCTCTGCTCTTAGGGGATATGGGTTTTCCTTGCTGGATGTTCCGTCCTCGCCACGTGTCTTCTGGGGGACTCTCTTTATCCTACTTGTTTTGCCCATGTCATTCCATCCGGATCAGAGTTCACATATAATTTACATATAATTTAAGTATATAATTTAAGTATGTAATTTAAGTATGAAAACGTTGCATATGCAAACCTTTAATGTGAACTATATGACAACGTGCTTAATTAAATCCTAAAGTTAACCCTTTAATCCATGCTTAATGCATGCAACTTAGATATGAGAATTAAACGTTGCATGCAACTTAGATATGCACATTGCATGGCTTACCAAGAGTACAATGTGCTGGTCGATCAGCTGATCGACCAGCTTGCTCTTGTCGATCAGCTGGTCGACCAGGCTCCACTGATCGACCAGCGGTCGATCAGGGTAGGCGACTGGTCGATCAGCTCCCTGACCAGCTGGTCGATCAGCTAGTCGTGATCGACCATGTGGTCGATCAGGCCCGATCGTATCCGCCGGGAGATCCTGCTCTTGGTCGGGGAAATCTTGCCTGGGAAAATTTATGTTGGTCGGGAAAAATATTAGTTTGCCCGGGAAGAAGTTTACCTTAGTCGATAGAAGGTTGGCCGGGAAAGTAAAATCAAGAGAAGGTTATCCGGGAGAATGACGAGATAGGTTGTGCCTGGGCAGGGACTTTTGTCTGGAGAGAAGCACTCAACTGGGAGAAATAAGTTTCTGCCCGGGAGAAGAAAGATCTTGCTCGACAAGGAGATTAACTTTGTCGAGAGACGTTTGGCCGGGAGAAGAGATGTTTGGCCGGGAGAAACAAAGTCGAGAGAAGTTTGTCTGGAAGAATGCTTGGATAGCATGACTTCTGACCGGAGAAGAGTGTCTTAACCGTAGAAGTGAGATCTTGCCCGGGAGATGTAAGATCTTGCCCGAGAAAGTGATTATCTGATCAGGAGAGATGAAACCGGGAAAGTATTGCCCTTGGCCGAGAGATAAGAAGCGTTGGTGGCTTGGGACTATGATTGTCGGGAATTTGGTATTTGTGGGCGAATAGAGAGAGCTTTGGTAGCTCGTCTCTAGATTGGTCCAGAAGGAGCCTTTGTGGCTCAGGACCAAAGTAGTCGAGAACTTGGTGTTCGTGGGCGAATGGAGAGAGCTTTTGTAGCTCGTCTCCGGGTTGGTCCAGGAGAAGCCTTGGTGGCTCAGCACCGGATTGGCCGATAGCTTGGTACTGATGGCCGGGACAGGTCCGAGAGAGCTTTGGTAGCTCGGCTCGGGACCGTGAGCTTTAGTAGCTCGATTTCAGGGAGCCTTGGTGGCTCAGAACCTGAGTGGCCGGGAGCTTGGTGCGAATGGCTGGAATGGTCCGGGAGAGCTTTGGTAACTCAGCTCAGGACCGTGAGCTTTGGTAGCTCGATCTCAAGAGGAGGGCCTTGGTGGCTCGGTCTCTTGATTCTAGGGGGAGGGCCTTGGTGGTCCGGTCTCCTATTGGTCTGAAAAAGCTTTGGTAGCTTTGCTCGTGACCTAGAACTAATGTTTAATCCATCCCTATACTATGTCCTTGTTATAGAATAATTCTAATGCATCTTTTGAGTATGCAGATATACAGGACAGGTTATGGAGGAAAATTCAAATGGATGATGAGAGTTCCAAAGGCGGGCTTTTGAGCTCTCTTCTGCAAGGAGAGTTCTGTGACAACGGATGACAGCTGGTGTCAGAACAGTGCAGGATCCGTTGGGCACAAGAACCAAGCAGAGGCTATAAGAGAAGCAGCGCTGAGGAACAGAGCTTGAAAGACTCACGCCTTTACTGTTGATCATCCTTGAGAGCTCAGAAGCGAAATTGCCAATCTTACAAGAGCCTGATCGTGAATCGAAGAAGAGGAAACAAGAGCAACATCCTGTGCTTGGAGGAACAGGCTTGTGCTGCTAGGAACAGGCTGAGCAGCAAGCGGTTCTTGTTGTCTCTGTTGTCCGATCTTTGATTCATTGTATTCTCCTTGTCTTGAGCTTATCTTTGTATCATTTGAGACAATCCGTGGGGAGGTTCCTCCACCAAGAAGGAGAAGATTATAGCCGATGTTCTCGAGACCTACTCGTCGAAAGATAGAGGGATCATCCACCTTACGGACACGCCGAGGAGTAGGAGCAAGTTATCTCCGAACCTCGTAAACACCTGTGTCAAGCGTGCTGATCTTCGTCTTCCTCTGAACAAGTTATTTTTCCCGCTGCGTTAAACGAAGACAAAGGAAGAAAAGCAAAAAGTGTGGACGGCTATTCACACCCCCCCTCTAGCCGGTGTCCAAGAGATCCAACAGTGGGCTCTATCACCATCCAAATCAAGCTCATCAGGACAACA
>NC_133875.1:10716715-10748673 GCF_044706935.1 Curcuma longa | reverse complement strand
ATTGAAGGAAAATTCGGGTATTACACATGCATATACAGCGAAAGAATTTAAACTTAAAATGAGGAATCATGCATTTATATTTAACCATGTAAATATCTCAACATCTTAAACATGTAGTAAACATCTACAACATGTGAGTATGCTTAGTATTCATGTGTATTTCTTTTCTTTTTAAAAAAATAAATCTAAATAAATATGCAGGAGTCAGGGTTTAAACTAGAGAACTTTTACTAGAGACTTTTATTACTTACCACCAGTCCATAGATTTCTTTATTTAATCTTACCAGTCGACTGGTACTAGACCAGTCGACTGGACCAGTCGACTGGCAGTCGACTGATCACTCGACTGAACTTTCTGTTTGCCCATTTCACCTGGCCCAGTCGACTGGTACTACCCCCAGTTGACTGGTGCACCTCAGACCCCATTCCCATCGTACTCTATGCATGAACAACATGCAGAAGCAACTAAATAACATATGTGACTTTAACACAACTAATCATAACAATACTTTGACACAACAAATCATAGCAATCAACCAAAAAGCATTAAGTAGTAATCAACTCTTAACAATTAACATGCAAAACTTTGGAAAATGCTTAAGTCCTGAAACATAAAACAGATCTCTTCCACCATGCCACTGCCACACACATCTTTGCCCCTCCTGCTGCTCCCTTTAGTTTAGCCATTCTTTACCCTTTTTTGCAGTACAAGGGAAATATAAAAACTATAAGCACATAGACTTAGTAAGATCCTTTCCTACTCACAAAAGTCATACATCATGAATTAAACATAGAGTAGTGACATGTTCATTTAGACAACATATAGGCATAGCATTCATATAAAGTAGTGACATGATCATCTAGGAAAAACATAGAAACTTAGCATTCTTATCACAATAGTACATCATCTCAAGCATGATAATCACAAAGGGATAAAATGGGTATATGCAAGATGCTCTTTGAAAACATATATTTTATAAGTACTTGAACATAAATCTCAACATTGGGCCCGGCATTGTACCACATTCATCATTTTACGCGCATCCCTAATCGATTCGAGCTAATCCTGAACCTACTAGGGAACTAGGTCCGTACTACGACAGTCGACCTAGGGGCAACATAGGAGCTCATCCCATACTAGGCTCGTACTACGACCGTTGACCTAGGGGCAATGTAGGAGCCCATCCCATGGACCTTGCTAGGATCCGGTACAAGCCATACAAAAGTAAAATAGCATATCATGTTCCTTGTCATTACATAAAGAGTGCTCTTAGTCCCAACTCATAGCGAAGAATCTCTTAGGCATTTCATCCTACATAAACCATGCATAACATAGGTGTGCCCTAGTGGGCATGAAACATAAACATGTACATCATGACATAATAAGCATAACATAAGCATGCATTAATAGAGTTAACATGGACATAAGGTAGTGACATAAAGAAATCATACTAACATAAAGTCTAACTATCATCATGTCAACATCATGTATATATATAGCATGGCATGGAAGATCATTAGTAAGCATGTTTAGAGTTTAAAACATCTTCCCTAGACTTACAAGATGAGTATAATGTAAGTGCTACTTTTAATGTTTCTGATCTTTCTCCCTTTGATGTAGGTGATCAAGATTCGAGGACGAATCCTTTTGAGGAGAGGGGGAATGATGGAATCAAACCAAGTGAACAAGTTGCTCAACAAGCTAATACGGATCATACTCAATCCACTCTAGATGTTGATGATCCTTTATGCATCAATGGTGGCTCAATTACAAGAGCTAAAGCTAAGAAGATAAAGGAAGCACTTAATGTGCTAATTGAAGATGTGAAAGCCAAAATTACAATCGAAGAAGACTTGACCAAGTGGAAGTCATATGGCTTAGTCAACTTAATTCAAGCCTTGGATGGGCTTAAATAGTCACTTAAGTCTCGTGTTTATTTAGTGGGCATATGTAGGCTCAATTTCTAGCGTTATTTGAGTTGTAATAATGCCATAAGCTTAAAATGGCTAAGTAGTCTACATAGGCATTTACTAAATGGACTTTCTTTTGGCATTTTAGGGTTTTTTGGTCACCCTATAGCTATAAATAAAGGGGATGGCGGCCACACATGTATCTTTTGGCATATTTTCAATCTAAAGCATAGTGAGACTCTCAATTTTGGTTCTTCATTGAACTAGAACTTATCAAGACATCCCCTTGTGACGTTCAAAGACTTATCAACCTCCATTCCAAGGTTTTGGCATCTTTCCTCTTCATCTATACCAAGATTCAGCTTTTCTAAGTATCAGGTTGAGGTTTTATTCATCCTTTATATCGATTTAGACTTTCCTTATTTCTTTCTTCAATTCGTTGTGGGTTCTTGAGATTTTTCTCTTTGGGTTCACATCAGGTGTTCCTTCTCACGTAGAGTGTCATCGGCTTGCTATGAAAAGCTCTGAATTTGATGTTGTGAAGGCTCTATTCGATATTCTTTTATAAGGCTTTCTAAGCGTCTGGATTCTCCTTCTAGGCGCCTACACGAAGTCCGCCGATCTGTCATCTTCACAACTGACTCGGTGCTTCCAGTCGTCTGAATTCCCCTTTCAGTCAACTCCATGTTGACGTTGATGATCTAGATTAACTTTGACTTCCACTGCGATTATCCGAACCCGAGTCACCTGGATTCACCTTTCAGGTGCCTGAACCATCCGATCGACTAGATTCCAGATAGAGTCACTCGAAGTCAAAATTTTTGCCTCTCCAATCTACATAACAAATTAGTCTAAAAGCCAAAGTAACAGAATTGAATTAATAGTTTTTAATTGTTATGGTGGTCTTAACTTCAGGTTTTTAGTGAAACCTTGGGTTAGATTGACGCCTACTGTTCTACTCCGAGAATGCACCCTTACCCACTCCACTCGAGAGAATTTACCTGGCTTGCCAACAAGTCCTCCAGACTTATTGGACTTTTCGCTTAGCCATCGTCCTTGGCCCCCAAGATTTGCTTCTAGGCTACTGGTCCTCCTGATTGCCTAGACTTCCACCAAGCATTCGATTCTCCTGACCTGTCTGGATTTCTGCCACGCTTCTAGGTCCTTCTGACCTGCCTAGAATTGCACATGGTGCACTTGACCTTGCCAAGACTTTTGCCTGATCCTTCAGGCCAGGACTTACTTTTGCCTAACTGTAACTAGGACTTTCCTGTGCTCCCTACACACTAGATAAACTTGTCAATACACAACACACACTTAACTTGAATCTCGTGCCATCATTTAAATCAAAGTTTAATCATCTGGTACTCTCCGCACCAACAACTAACACCAAATTTAAAATCCTAGAGAAATTGGTCTCTACGCCGACATAAGAAGAGCCCAAGGAAAAGTTTTGTGATTCTATATTTTATTTCATGTTAAATGTTTTCAAAACTATTTTTCTTGTTTGGGTTTTATTGTGCTCATCGACATAGGTACATGCATGCATGAATATTTAGTAGTTCGATTAATTATTGATTATCTTGTATTTTTATTTTATGTAATTAGTTCTAGATTTATCTTTTTTATTATATTGTCACCTAATGGGATACCCTCCGATCTATTAAAATTACACCTAAGGTGTGACAATTTTAGTGGTATTAGAGTCAGATTTGTGATTTCTATTTGTCGGGTTTGCATTTTTTGGATTTTTCTTGTTGCCTTGATTTCTATGATTTTTGATATCAAATCTCCCAGTCAAGCAAGGGATATATGTGAACTATAGGAATTAGGTGCATCTTTAGCTATCGTCTAACATCTTTTAGTATGATTATTAATGAGACACGGTAGGAAATATCCACTAGTATGATTAGCCATGTTCAAGGCCACAATCACGACCAATCCCTTTGTGTCTGGTTCTAATGGTAGTCTTTAGGTCAATTCTAAAGTCAATTCTAAAGAAATGCCTACTATCAATATATATATCTTAATTTGCCATCATAAGATTTAACTACCTCATAATAGGAATAAGGATGAATTTATTTTGACTTTTCTACAAACTTATCAAATAACTCACTTTATTCCATAGATGGTGTCCGGCTGGATATTGAAGATAGTCAAGCCACCAGTAAAGATTATGCCACCTCAACCGTCAGCAACCTCGCGAGTACTCCGACCTACGAATAGGAACTGAATGAGCAGATTAGTTGGGTGTCGGGGATTCCCGACAGGCCACTGTAGGATCGGAAAACACGCTAGAGGGGGGGTGAATAGCGTGTTTGCACGCTTTTCGATTTTCTTCGATAAAACAGTTCGAGTGCGGAAACGGAAGCGATTAATTAAATGCGAGAAAGTAAGTGACTCGGTTTGTTTTTACTTGGTTCACAGCGCAACGCTGCTACTCCAAGGCCCACGGTCCTTGACCGTTTACTTTGGGCAATCCACTAGGATACTTGCTCCTTACGGTAGCAAGTATATCGAAAAATAGTTACAGAAATCTCGATTACAACCAAAGTATCGGAATTGAAATATAGTCTTTTGTTACTGATTTTTTTGCGCTCCCCGGAGTGTGAATTCGGCGTCTCGGTGTTCGTTGAAGTAGCTTGAAGCAGGCTCGGCACCGACGTCAAAGTTTGGAAGCTTAACGGTCGCGGGGAAGGCATTTGATTGCGAGAAAAAGTTGTGTCTCGGCTGCTGCTCGCGTCTGCCTTATATAGTCGGCCTGAGTCGACTCAGATCGCCATCTGGGTCGACTCCAGCCGACGTGGCAGATAAAGTTTAATCCGTTTCGTCGCTTATCCCTCCTGAGTCGACACTGGCTTGATTCTGGGTCGACTCCAGTCGCGGTGGCGGCGGTGGCGATAACTTTTTGACCCGGATCGACTCAGAATGCCATCTGAGTCGACTCCGATCCCGTTGGCGACGACTTTGATGCGCAGACTTCTGGATTTGGACTGATTAGGCTGGAGTCGACTCCAGAACCTATCTGAGTCAACTCCAGACCCGAAAAACATAGTTTTTGAGCCGGAGTTAGCTTTCGTCGAGCTTTTCTTTCCTGCATCACAAGTTAGCTCGAAATATAATAGTTAAAGAGCCAGTCGGTTCACCGAACCGGCTTCGAGTCTTAACTTCGGATCTCCGGTGAGATCCTGGGTTAGACCGGCGCCTACTGTTCCTCGTAGGAACGCGTCCTCACCCACTCCCCTCGGGAGAATTTACCTGATGCCAACCAAGTCCTCCTGACCCCCCTTTTTGATTATGGCAACTTAAGGTTTCAAGTTAAGTTACAAATCACTAATATTCAAAATAGCAGTATAAACTGAGCAGTTTATAAAAATGCAATGCAAGTGTGTTTTGCTCCCCCTGAATCCTTCACTCCCCCTTTTTCAAGTAATTTATGCTTTCAAAAACTTTTTGACTTGAAAAATGTGAGAAAATTGATTTTGCAAACTTTTTGATTAACTTGAACCTCAATTCTCTCCCCCTTTGACATAATCAAAAAAATTGGGTTCTATGGGTTGAGTCGAACCATTTATATCTGATGAGAATTATAAACAAAACATACAAGTCTCAGTAAGTGGTGATCAAAGTTATTATAATGGTGCAACGGTAGGACATCCGAGTTGTGACCTAGGGACCCGCGGTTCGATCCCCAGCTACGGCGCATTTGCAGGAATTTTCCTCCAAATGGGGAACGCAATCAAAGGATGCTGGGCATCTGGATTGGCCGCCGTATGCGCTTCCCGATTTACCCTGGTAGTCGGTAGGAAACTTCCATGGGACCGGGCCGGCCACCCCCAGGGTTTGAGTCCATGAGACTGACTGAGATTTATCATTTTTTTATTATAATCAATTCAATCCATATCAGAGGATGATAATTGATGCAGGAGGTCATAATTTCTTTCTTGATCTGACTTTTACAAGTTCTAGTTGTCCTCCAATAGATGAACAAATATTTTCTACTTATACATCATCATTTGAGGGGGTACAAGAACAAACTGCTTATGAAAATTTAAATAGTGAGGTATATCAGCAATTTCAAGAAATGTTAAGTGTTGTAGATAAACCTGTGTGGGTTGGTTGTGACACTCACACTAAATTATCTCTCACTGCAAGACTAATGAATGTTAAGGGAGTGCATAATGTGTCTGAAGATTATTTTAATGGTTTTGTTCAAGTTATGGGAGAGGCACCTTCGCGTGATCATAACTTGTATACTGATTTTTACAGTATAAAAAAACTTGTGAAAGATTTAGGTCTTCCGGTGGAAAGGATTGATGCTTGCAGAGATGGTTGTATGATATATTGGGAAGAAGATCAAGATGAAGATGTATGCAAATTCTATAATCAAGCTAGGTACAAGAGAATCACTAAGAGTCAACAACGACGTAAAGCATATAGTCAGTTATTTTATTTGCCTTTAACTCCTAGGTTACAAAGACTCTATGCATTAGAAGTCACTGCTGAGCATATGACTTAGCATATAAATCATCAAACAGAAGAGGGTTTAATGTGTCATCCATCAGATGCAGAGGTATGAAAAAATTTTGATATAACATATCCTGATTTTGCGAAGGAAACTCGAAATATAAGATTGGGTCTCTATGCTGATGGATTTGCTCCATTTGGTAAATCAAGAAGAAATTATTCTTGTTGGTTAGTTATATTAACTCCATATAATCTTCCACTTAGGATGTGCATGAAAATACCATATATGTTTTTAGCATTGGTTGTTCCTGGCCCGTAAAATCTGAAAAAGTTAATTGATGTTTATATACAACCACTGATTGTAGAGCTGAAATAATTATGGGATGAGGGTTTTCCTACATATAATGTTCATACTAATCAGATGTTTGTAATGAAGGTTGCACTGTTTTGGACTATAAATGATTTTTCGGCTTATGACATGTTATCAGGATGGAATACCCTGAAATTTTAGGATGCCCAATATGTATGGGGAGATCAAAATCATTCAAATTGAAACATGGGAGAAAGGCGAGTTATTTTGAATGTCATAGATAATTTTTACCACTAAATCATAAATTCAAAAGGAATAAATAAGAATTCACTAAAAATATAGTGGAAAGAACACCTCCACCATTGAGATTAACAGGTCAACAAATTTGGTATAGAGTCCATAACTTTCCATCTGTTATTGAAGATCCATATGATACAACTTATCAATATGGAAGCACAGATAAATGGACTAAATGGAGTATATTTTGGGATTTATCGTACTGGTACAATCATTTGCTCCATCAAAATTTAGATGTAATGCATGTTGAGAAGAATATTTTTGATAATCTGATAAATACAGTCATGGATTGAAGGTGTCTAAAATTCTGTCCTGTTCAATTCTTGTCAAACAAAAATTTTTCAGCAATAGAACCTTCCAAGCAGCCTACGTCTTCGATCAGACATGTGCTTGATTGATCAAGCAAATTCTTGACCAATCGAAGCACACCTTGATCAAGCATAGGATCGTTGGACTCTTATGTTGGCATTCATGATCCATAGAAAAGAGATACAAAGGAAATAACTATGTAGCGAAATAAAATAGTTTGTACCTTTCCTTTGTAGATTATTTAGAAGATGTTCGTGTAGAATCGTGTACGCGTTAGAGGGGGGGTGAATAGCATGTATCGCTTTTTTGAAATCATTTGTTAACTATCAGAATACTTAAGCAGCGGAATTAGTAAACAATATGCAGGGGATATGCGGGATTTACTTGGTTCCTAACCCCCCAGGATTAGTACGTCCAAGGCCTAATTCGGGAGGCGTCCGTCCACTAGTGATCTCATTTTCGAACGTCGTTCGGAGGCGGAGAAACCCATCTTACAGTCCGATAAGCAATCAATTAAATTAAGAATAGAAAGTAAGAACAGTAATTTAAAAGCAAACTCCACTGTCGGTAGTGTGGCTGACCCGAGGTAGGAGGGTGTTGTGCCTTGAGGGGACAAGTTTTGTGAATTACTGCAAGTGTGTCGATAGGATGGCATCTAGGAGACCAAAGCTGCCACCTCATAACCACCTTATCACTCAGCTGTGCGGATTATTCTCATCTTTTAGCCGTGAGCAGGAGCAAAAGAGGATCTAGGGAGCTGGGTTTGACAACCTAGTAACCGCCCTGACCCTTTGGCAGGGTTCACACGTTTGATTGTCTTCTAGTGCTGAGGGTAGCTAAAAGGGGGGGGGGGGGGGGGGGGGGGTCATACCCGAGTTAGGATCGGGTAGGGGGTCTGGGTCGACCAGGGCCGAGCAGAGTGACCGATCACGGTAGAGCTGAAGGAGTGGTAAGATGGCTGAGCTGACAAAGTAGCCAAGCATAGCCTAGCTGCTAGAGTAACAAAGTGACCGAGTTGATAGAGTGGCCGACTTGACAGGATGGCCAAGCTACGCCGAGCTGTGCCAAGCTGACAAAGCTACTGAGTGGTCGAGTTACCGAGTTGCTGGATGACAGAGTGGCTGAGTCCACAGAGTAGCCGAGTTGATAGGGTGGCCAAGCTGCGTCGAGCTGTGCCGAGCTAACAGAGCTAATGAGTGGCCGAGTTGTCGAGTGACAAAGGGGCTGAGCTGCCAAGTTGCTAGGTGACAGAGTGACAGAGTGGCCAAACTACACCGAGCTGTTGGAATGACCTTTGAGTCGGTTGGAAGACCCCTGGAAGCAGGGTCGAGTTAGTGGAAGTCGGGTCGGATGCGACTGTGGTTGGATCAGCTGGTCAAAGGGGGCTGGACCCTTGACCTTATCTTGTCATATCATATTGACTCTTGACTTCTCCTACCACGTAAGACCACTCAAGATCCGTCATATCACAAACCTCCCCTTTAAGTCTAGTCGAAGGAGGCGTTAGCGGACTGACTAGACAACGACTAGTGTCATAGGTAAGGCTATTCATTTCGGATCAGCAGGCATCAATGGGCTCAGTAATGTGGGGTCAGACGGCCAAGCAGGGGTCGGGCTTTGGCCGTCAATCCAAGGTTTGGCCGTATTTAAGGCATCTATATACGTGATCGACATAGATATCGAGGAGTATATCCTCGCATTAATGAAGTCGGCGTGCTGTGGCATCCGTATAGTCAAAAGCGACATCACATCACCCTACGTCACGGAATGTCAGAATTTTCATGGTGAGGATGAGACACTTAGTCAGGTTCAAAGATCAACATTAAATGTGAGATGAAAAGGCATTGAGAGGTTAAGCCAATAGGGTTAGTCGGACGTGCGACATGGATTCAACCGCTCAGAAGTAATAATGTTGATCGAGTGGTTGCTCACGCAGCCACGTTGCTCTGTCGACGCTAGTATATAAGGGGGCGTATCCAAAGTTATTGAGGTTATTGTCGTTGCTTCTTGTTTTCCCGTCTCCTTTGTTGTGTTCCCTTCCTTTTACTACTAGGTTTGTTCACAAGTTTTAACTTTTCTACTCTTATTTATGGTTGCTCCCTCGTATTGGTACGAACTTCAGAGCTCCTCCCATGATAGAGGCGATGCAAAACTCCTTCGCATTCAATACCACATTCCAGCCGACCAATCAATTTTCATACCTCTGCCCGAGCATCGCCCGCCCACATAGGCCACATCTTGACCACATTACTTGCTTTCTTAGCCAAATGGAAGGAGACCTTAGGTTTCTGCTTCCTCCCTTCTTCCATGACCTAGCAGTCTTTTATCACATAAACCTATCCCAACTCATGCACAATTCCTTCCGCCTGATTTGTGGTGCAATCATTCTGTGTCAGCTATATCAAATTCCCCTAGATGTGTCCATTCTTAATGCTCTCTTCTGTCTGAGGAAGGCCGAGCACGAAGTATTCTACTTCGTGGCTCAGCAGGGATATGCTTTCCTAAGTGAATATCCTATTGTAAACAAGGATTGGAAGGAGCGGTTCTTCTACGCTTGTTCTCCCACCCCCTACATTTGGCCGACCTACTGGGTCTCAGAGTTACCACCCTTGCCGCCAATGGGTCAATATCAGTCATCCCAAATCTTCCAAGAGACACCCAAACTTTTAGAACACCTAAAGTTTAATGTTAACAACTTGGTGGATAATGAAGCGTTGATGTACCGGGTAAGGTTGAGTCCAATTGTCACACCTCTGGAGGACTAACCAAGTAAGTCTTTTTGGGCATTCGATGTTATTCATTTTGTTAAATAACTGGATATGCTGGTACAAGTCAAATTATGCTGAGTACGTTAATGAACAAATTCCTCAAGTGGGATCGAACCTCTAGAGCAGGCCTTTGGGTTGAAGAACTTTTGGAAGTGCGCAACCGGCTGCCCCGAGGCGTGCCTCCAATTTCGAGCCTTGAGGTAGCAGGTGGCGGAGCTGCGGGGTCGAGAGGGGTCACCGATGAGCGAGCTGCAAGCTCGGGAATCAGCAGAGTCTATTAAGGCTTTGGAGAAGAGGGTAGAGGAGCTACAGAGCCGGGAGACGTTTCAAGCGCGCGAACGACAGGCTCGGGAAGCAGCCAGGGCCCTTGAGCTTCAAGAGGCTCAAAGTGAAGCTGCGAGACAGAAGCATGAGGCCAGCCTTGCTTTAGCCCGGCAGCAAACGGCTGAAGACAGAGCAGAGTGAAGATGAAGAGACCTTAACCAAGTCGACAGTTACCTCTCCAACCTCCGGGGTCATTGAGAATAGTAGGCCTACGCGGACCCGACCAACGGAAGGGACCCCTCGGCTCAAGGGCCCCTCCCAAGGTGCGCTTACCATATCTGAGCCTTCCAAGAAATGCAAGCATGTTGAGGGTTCATCTACTCAACACATTGCTCCTGCCCCGCACCAAGGATAAGGGCAAGGGGAAAGTGGGTGAGGGCTCGGGGGCACCGCGACTTAGAGAGTCGGTTGTAGCACCACTGAAGGAAGACTGGTTAGTGCTTCGAGATAGAGCGCCTCATCCACCACCAGAAAATAGTCAGCCGTGCTTTTTTCACGATGATGAGAGCCTTAGGGAACCAACCGAGACTGTAATTGAGCACCTTCGCACATATCAAGAGAGCGTTCTTCCACGGCTCGGCATGATGGATCTAAGTGAAATCCTATGTAAGGCTCATGTGAAGGTTAGATACTTGCTATCGTTTTATAGCTATCTATTCTCATAATGTACTTTCCGTGTTTATAGGCGGTGATGCAGCAAAAAATTCTTTATCGGCACTTAGTTCGGGTCGAGAAGCGCAAAGCTAGCTTAGAAAGCCAACTCACCCACCTCTGAAATCAAGTGGCGCAACGAGCACCAACGGAGGCCGCGGTCAGAGGCTAATGATAGGGCTAGAGTCAAGTTGGTGTTTTCTCGTGAAGCCTTGAAAAAGGCAGAAACCAGGGCAAATGAGTGGCTTAGAGGCCCAGGACCTTTCATCTCAGGTCTGTGAGCTGGAAAGAGAACTAGAACGGGTGAGAGATAATGCTCGTTATGCTTGCTGACAGGAGAAGGAAGTTCAAGGAGCCCGCATTGAAGCAGATTATGCCCGGGCCAGTCAGGATGCCGAGGCTTCAGTGATCGCGGCTCAACTGCGTCAAGAGAACGAGCGGTTGGGTCGGCAGTTGGTTGATGTTCAAGTTCAAGAGGCTCGACTTATTCCCCGAAGTTGGAGGCTTCCCGTAGTGCTTTGGAGGCCATCAAATCTGATTTGGCTGACCTCCGAGCCCACGAAGAAACTCGACTGGCGGAGCAATAGTGGGCCTTTTTGTCATCTTAGGAGTATTTTGATCGGTTGGTGCAACACTCAAGGAAAATGTTGGAGTATGGTTTCAAGGGTGTCATACGCCAGTTCATGATGGCCAAGATGATTGCCCGAGATAGTGATCTGAGTTTTCTAGACCTTCTTGGTGTATGGGACATACTGCCTGTCATCGTCCGGAGTTATGCCCGAGCAAGGGCTGGTCCTTCTCAGATTCATGCCGAGACCCTGCAGCCGAGAGCACATGTAGTATCTTCAAGTTCATCTGCCGAGGAGAAGGGGAAGACTAAATATAGGGCCCGATATTTGTTTGTTCCTTTGTCCATCTGTTTTGTAATCTTTACTCTTGTTAATGTACTAGAGATTGAGTCATTTGTCTACTCTTACTGTTTGATCTCTTATATTCTGACTGGATGGAATTAGTATATAGGTCGGGTGAGGCAGAATGAAGACATGTATCGAGGAGTGGGCTCTCTGAAACATCTAGTGAGATGTCAAGCTAAGACGACTATCTTGCGTAAAGCAATTAGCCGAGCCGACCACAATCGGTCTGCTAGGATGGCTTGCAGCGTGAAGGCAACCAATCTGCTTGACCCATTTTGAGGAAAAGTTGCTAAGGGGTCAACCGGTCTGATCTCTTCTTAGTCAAAGCCACGTTAGAGACCGATTTGTTTGATCCCTCATTAGATAGAGTCACGTGAGAGACTGATCTATCCAATCCTTCATTCGACAGAGTCGCGTGAGAGACCGATTTGCCCAATCCTTCATTAGACAGAGCCGCATGAGAGACCAATCTGTTAGACCCTTTTGTATATGGCTATCAAAACAGGGCTTGAATGCCTAAGTCTTCCTGGAAGGGTGACCATTACCTCGACTTAGGGATCCCTAACCGGGACTAAACCCCGACTGGTGCTACGGGCCAAATGATGGGCTATTATTAACAACAGGATGACATTTAATGGCTGGGATACAAAATCTTTCTTGAAATAGGCATAAGTCATACTATAATGATGACGGAGGCGTGCGACATAGCCTATGGGATCTGTATTGTCAAATTGGACGTCTAATAATGTCAGATTACCAACGATGACGATTGCGGGTTTCATTGGGATAAATGGCTAATATCACCGCTGGGACATGGGAAAGATAACGAACATTCCCATCGAATTGGATGGAGGTGTGGCCCGTCATCAGTTGCGAAGATATAACCTTCATGATCCGATAGCTGACAGATGGACCCAATAACCCTACGAGATTCACTCCTGAGTATAAAAAGGGGTGGCTCCCCAAGCAAAATTGTCTTCTATTGAGTATTTGAGTCCTCGATGCTTGGCTTTCCAACTCTCGTGTCTTCTGATCTTCCTTCTTCGCCGTTGCTTCACCTTTCTTCGTAAGTCCTTGTTCTTCTGATCGTCGAATCTTTGTGTAGTTTAATCCCTTGTAGCAACTTTCATGGCTTCCAACCAACTTTGGTACGAGACCTAGTCTACCATTCACGGCCACATCCCGAACGACCATTCTCTAATCATCCCGACCCTTAAGGATCGCTCTCATGAGCCACTCGTGGGCTACTTTACTTATTTTCACGGTCAACTTATAGGCAGACTTAGGTTCCTGATCTCGCCATTTCTCCAAGATTTAACTACTTTCTTTCATCTCATCCTTTCCCAACTGACCCCCAACTATTTTCAATTAATTTGTGGAGTCATCATAGTCTGTAGTCTTTACCGAGTTCCTCTAAGCGCTTCTTTATTCCTAGCCTTTTTCAGTTTGAGGCGCGCCGAGCGTGGAATATTATACTTCTCTGCTCAGCAAGGGTGCACTTTCTTAAACGATTATCCTTCCTATGTTTGTCCCTGAGATAATACCAACCACGGGTCATCTAGTCGTCTCGATAGGTCAGCAAGCATGAATAAGAGATTGGCATAGGGGGTGCATGAGCTGGGTAGCCGAAGATCAGGAAATCAACTATGGCCATATCCAGGCATATGAGCTGGTTCATCGCGAAGGCCTAATTATGTGAGGTCGAGTGAATATACAGATCGGGTCATGCTGGTACTTATTTAAATTATCAGGATGTTAGGAAAGTATACTGAAAAGACTAGGTCTTTTGTATATAAACATTTATGAAATAAGAAATCATGTTTTGGTCAAATGATTGCAATAGTGCATTTTGCAATAAAGTCCTCTTAATTCACATTGTAGATAACTTGGTGTCTGTGAGACACAGAAGACCATGATTATCAGTCCCTTGTGAATTATAAACTAAGGCTCACAACCAAGATGGCTTTGGACAACCCATCGGGAACGGTTGTAGTGTAATTCGGTGACTGTCTGTCTTGACTGTAGAATTACACTAGTGCACTTTGTGTGCATTGAGTAGGACCATTGAGGTTGTTCAATTTACTCTGACTCACAAATTGAACAAGACCTCTGTTATTATAAATTATGCACTCTTAATCCCGATGTAATAAATGGACACCTATAGGTAGTAATTATTGCTTTGATTTACCAAAGGGTGAGATCTTTCCGTCAGATCAATATTCCGATTTGGGTGATGTTACTATCTATACGGTGTGCCATTAATTATAGAAGGAATCCGTGTCCCAGTAGGGCTGATGATGTCCCCTTGGAGAGCTCATAAGGATTGTCAAGTCAAATCTTGCAAGTGGACTTGGTCCGGCTGACAATAAGGTTGAGTGGTACTATTCAAGGTCTTAGATGTCGATTATTGAGTTGTCAGTGAACTCAGATAATTGACGGACATACGATATCTTAAACACGGGGAGCAATGCATAATATAATAAGAAGGAACCCAAAATGTAATTTGGGGATTGGATTGGTAGTGCAACAATGATCCTCTAGTGGAATGGATCGTTGTTGATGGATGTAGGTGTGTATTCGGGGTTGAATACGGGATCCGAAACCCATCAGAAGGCCAGATCCAATACCTCCTCGAGGTCCCCGCTGTAGCCTAAAGACATCTTCAAAAGGATGCAATCAATCGGATGAGATTAGTTCTCAGCCGTCGGATGAGATTGAATCTCGACCGTTGGATGAGATTGGTTCTCGACCGTAGGATGAGTTAATGGATGAGATCAACTTGTATCCGTGGGATTAGATCAAGTTGCATCCATTGGATCGAAATAAATAAAGAGGAATAGAAGAGAATAGATTAGAACCGTTGGATGAGATTAAGTCGTCTCCGATGGACGAGATCTATCCGGTTCGGTTTTAATTCTCTTTGGAAGGAAGAACCGGTTCACGAGGTGAACCAGAGCTGGTTCATTGAACCACACGCCCAAGAGAATACATCATGGCCATTGGATCGAAGAGATCAAGTTATATTAAAAGAGATTATAACGTAACCGTTAGATGAGATCAAGTTACATCCGATGGATGAGATCTTTTCGGTTAAGTTTTATTCTTTTAATATGAAATTAATTCATGGAAATAATTCATATTAATGGCCGGCCATATTAGATAAAGTTGGTAATAAATATTTTTGTTATTTCCATAAAGATCTAACGGCTAGAAACCAAGCAAGTTAAATCCAATGACCTAGACTTAAGATGTTTCTATAATTTGGAAATAATTATTGGAATTAATTCAAATTGGAATAGTTCTTAAGAATTGGCAAGGGGTGCTTGTTCTTGGGCGTAAGGCTATAAAAGAAGGCTTGAAGGGGGCGGTACAGGAGTTACAACATCAAGAGAAGAGAAGTGGCCGCCGCCCCTCTCTTCCCTAACCCTAGCCGCCGCCCCTTTCATTCTTCTTCTTCCTCCTTTGTTTTCTTCTTCCACCGCCCCTTTACCTTCTCCTCTTGAGGTGGCCGGATCTTCTATCCAAGAGAGGTGGCCGGACCTAGCAAGAAGACAAGCCAAGGTGAAGCCAAAGCGAAAGGAAGAAAGGTGATCCAAAGGTTCTTCATCCGGAGGTTTTGCAGTCCTTGCTCCTGGAGGATCGTTGTCCACCCAACGTCCAGGAAGAAGAAAGGAATACATCGGAAGGCAGCGAAGTCGATTACGGGTTCTGGTAAATTTTATTTATTCCGCAGTTTTAATTTACTAGAATTAGTTAAATAAACCGTAGACAATAATTTAGGAATCGGCGATCCTGAAGGATCGATTGATCTAGTCTTCCTTATAGACTTTGTCAATTGATCCAAGGCGGGATTAAATTTTTTTTGTTCTGTGGAGTTCTATGTTCTTCGGATCGGATAGAATCCGGATCGCAGGACGGAGATCCAGATCGCCAACATAGCCAATATTGGTTAATAGGTGGGAGGTGTAGGAAAACAGGCGTGCAGGGGATGGTACAGTGAGGGGAGAAGATCCGCACTTATCTCTAGATGGATGTTGCTTCTCATCTGACGGTTGTCAGACCTCCACATCTCTCTGACTATTGGCTGCTAGGGCATTTCTCCTGCCATTAATTGCGCGGGCATCTCTCCTATCATTGGTTGCGCGAGCATCTCTCCTACTGGTGGATGTGAGGGCTGGTGCAAGATGAATCGTCGCTCCTTTCATTTTCTGTGCATGTCGAGTCTTGATTGCATCAGCATCTATAGACGACCGAGAAACCTCCTGCCATTGGGCACAAGAGGTGGCGTAAAGTGAGTCACCACACCCCTCGCCTTCCATACCTACTAGCATTAATGACGCTAGAATGGCATCAATCTCCATACGCCTGATAAAGCAAAGACACGATCGGACGGCTCACCGTCTAGGTTTAGGACTATATATATATCGAGAGTACGAAGGTTTGCTAATCATCATTCAAGATTTCCTTCTTTTTGTCGCATTCTCCCAGTTCAGCCTACCTAAACAATCATGGACCGCGCCTTCATAAAGAGGCAACTGTATCAGCTAAGGAGAAAAAGGAGGCCGAGGAGACCATCGAGAGGTGGATCGCGCAAGTGGAGAAGTATTATTAAGAAGCGGTAAATATCATGAACTAGCTAAGGCAAAACCTGCCTCAGCTCCATCCCCGAGGCTGTCACCGAGCAGTTGGCGAGATACACGCGACTGGGATGAACAGGACAGTGCCTAGGGATTCACCTCTGGTCATTTTTCTTCTCTCTTTCTTTTGTAATGTCCTCTTGTCACAATGAATGAATTGAGGGTTGCAATTTAAGTCGTCCGATTTTTATGCTATAAGTGAGCGATGTCCTAGTTGTTTAGGAGAACATGGGTCATCTGTGCAAGAGCCGAAAGAATTAAACCATCGCTAAGTAAGGCTGAGGGGACTTTCTGAGGGATCGCTAAGATAACCGAGCCGTCGACGAGTAGAGCCGAGAGGTCTGTCAAAACTACTGAGAGAAATCCAAGCCCTCGGCGAGTGAAGCCGAGGGGACTTACAAACCATGGCCGAACCATCGGCGAGTATGGCCGAGAGGGTTGTTGAGGCCGCGTAGAGGAATCGAGCCATCTAGAGTGAGGCCAAGAGGGCTTACAAACCACAGTTGAGCCATCGGCGAGTGGGGCTGAGAGGGCTTACAAATCACGGTCGAGCCATCAACGAGTGGGGCCGAGAGGGCTGTCGAGGTCGTTGAAAGAAAACTGAGCCATCGGCGAGTGAGCCCAAGAGGGCTTACAAATTATGGCTGAGCCATCGGTGAGTGGGGCTAAGAGGACTGTCGAGGTCGTTGAGAGAAAACTGAGCCATCGACGAGTGGGGCCGAGAGGGCTTACAAATCATGGTCGAGCCATCGACGAGTGTGGCCGAGAGGGTTGTTGAGGCTGTTGAGAGAAAATTGAGCCATTGGCAAGTGGGGCCGAGAGAGCTTACAAATCATGCCGAGCCATCGACGAGTGTGGCCGAGAGGGTTGTTGAGGTCGTGTAGAGAAAACCAAACCATCAGCTAATGGGGCCGAGAGGGCTTACAAACCATGGCCGAGCCATCGGCAAGTGTGCTCGAGAGGGTTGTTGAGGTCATTTAGAGAAAACCAAACCATCGACGAGTGGGGCCAAGAGGGCTTACAAATCATGACCGAGCCATCGGCGAGTGTGGCCGAGAGGGCTGTTGAGGTTGTTTAGAGAAAACTGAATCATCAGCGAGTTGGTCCAAGAGGGCTGTCGAGGTCGTTAAGAGAAAATCGAGTCATCGGCAAGTGGGGCCGAAAGGGCTTACGAATCATTACCGAGCCATCGGTGAGTGTGGCCGAGAGGGCTGTTGAGGTCGTTTAGAGAAAATCGAGCCAACGGCGAGTGGGCCAAGAGGACTTACAAATCATGGCAGAGCCATCGGTGAATGTGGCCGAGAGGGTTGTTGAGGCCGTTTAGAGAAAATTGAACCATCGGCGAGTGGGGCCAAGAGGGCTTACAAACCATGGCCAAGCCATCGACGGTATGACCGAGAGGGCTATTAAGGTTGTTTAGAGAAAATCGAACCATCGACGAGTGGGGCTGAGAGGGCTTACAAACCATAGCTGAGCCATCGGCAAGTGTGGCCGAGAGGGCTGTTGAGGCCGTTTAGAGAAAGCCAAACCATCGATGAGTGGGGCCAAGAGGGCTGTTGAGGTCGTTGAGAAAAAACCGAGCCATCAGCGACTGAGGCCGAGAGGGCTTACAAACCATGGCTGAGCCATCAGCGAGTGTGGCCGAGAGGGCTGTTGAGGACGTTTAGAGAAAATCAAGCCATTGGTGAGTGGGACCAAGAGGGCTTACAAATCATGGCCAAGCCATCGGCGAGTGTAGCCGCGAGAGTCGTTTAAAGAAAACTAACTCATCTGGGAGTGGGGCAGAGAGGGCTTAGCGATCGTGACCGGTGGGGGTCGAGCTGTCCGAGCCTGCAGTAAGGTCGAGCCATCAGCGAGGGGCTGAGAGGGAGTATCTAAGCGAGGTCGTTAGAGGCCGAGCTGTCTGAGCCTGTAGTAAGACGGGGCCATCAGTGAGGGGCTAAGAGGGCCAAGTAAGCGAGGTCGTTAGAAGCCAAGCTGTCTGAGCCTGTAGTAAGGCAGGGCTATCAGCGAGGGGCTGAGAGGGCCAGGTAAGAGAGGTCGTTGGAAGTCGAGTTGTTTGAGCCTGTAGTAAGGTGGGGTCATCAGCGAGGGGCTGAGAGGGCCAAGTAAGCTAGATGGTTTTGGGAACCTGCATTATTCATGAGAGATAGGCATGGAAACAAGACACTGAGTGTTACACACTAAATATGGTAAGGGCGTAGATGCGTAGCATGCCATCGCCTCGGGAGCTCATTGTCCCGTGGGTCGGCTAAGTAATAAGACCTGCTAGAAAGTCGACAGGTGACGCGGTAGGGTCCCTCCCATCGCAGCTTGAGCTTCCCGACCTCCCTCATAGGTTTCTTATTTCCCATACGAAGTCCCCAACGTGAGAGGAGCGAGGGATTGCTCACTTGTTGTAGATCTGGCTCATGCGTTGTCGGTAGGTTTGAAGTCACCTGCTCGTTTGATCTTGAGTCTCCGTGATGAGGTCCATAAGTTTGGAAAAACTTGATGGAACTCCACAAGTATATGGAATGTCGTCAAGTAATAAAAGATATCGAACCACAGGGACCGAGGAATCTATCACTAAACAATCACAAGAAGAGTGTAGAGATCATGTATATTTGGTTGAGATTGGGGAAAGTGAGAGTGTAGTGGAGCACCTAAACCTCAATCGAAGTAAATCAACTAGTGACAGGATTTGGAAAAATGATCCTAGGATTTCGGATTCCTCGAGATTATGTTTGATTGACTGTGGACTCCTTACCATTCCTCAATATTCATACATTTGCAGAGATTCTAACCAAAATATCCAATTAGACCTCGTCAGGTTTCCTCGGAATAAATCAATAATCCTCTAACGTTACGATTGCTAGTTTGAGATGACCCCAGATAGCCTGGTTATAGCTCTCCTGCTGTCATCGGGCACTCCAGCATACTATTAGTGTCCTACCCCCTATCACTGGGTATCCAATTAAGGACCTCTACCTAACAATCAATAACTATTAGCTATCTCTCACAAAGATTGATTGCAATCTAAGAATTTCCTCGGAAAGTCCGATTAAAGGTTCACCTTCTGTCACAAGGCACCCTGGTCATACGATCCTAAGATTTTTTATAAACCACAATTCATCCTCATCCTTATAGATTCACACCATTCACAATCATATCATCAAATAAGCACAAGGCACAATATCCATAAAGCAAATGCATAAGTAAATCATAGAACATGGTAAATACAAATTCATAGTGATAATCATCCATAACACACCTCGATTCCTCATACATCCTAGAATATAAGGTTCGACTCCATGAAAGAGGGGATACAACATGAAGAAGATGTAAAGAAATACATTTTAGATCCTAGAAAAAGGAAATAAAATTTATCAATAGATGTCTTCTTCTTCGCCTTGCAAGCTCCTCTATTGACGGTGGAATGGATGCAGCAGAGTAGCCCCGAAAGGACGGATGGATTGTCAATTTTTGCTCCGAATGGTGTCTACGGTGGCTCCTTTTCACTCCCAAGGTCTCTCCCCGCTTTTAGGGCAATTTAGGAGAGTATTTATATGTCCCCCACTATCAAACCTTCGCTACACGACCGTATCTAGCCACACGACCCAGGGCACACGGCTAGCACACCCCCGTCACATGGCCGTGCCTGGTAGGCACGACCAGGGGTTGCTGGACCCTGGAAAATTGGGCACGGCCATGGCATGTTAGCAGCTTGGAGGCAAGCACGGCTGTGCCTGTTAGGCATAGCCAAACACAAGCCTTCTTCTGTAAACGGAGATACAACCATGCCTAGTGGGCACGCCCATGGACAGTTGCTGCTTTGTTGGTGAGGCACGGATAGAGGCACGGTCGTGCCTGGTGGGCACGGCCATGGGAATTTGCTACTCTGTTGCTAAGGTACGGTCGTGCCCTGGGGGGCATGACCTTGGAGTCTAAGACACGGCCGTGCCTTAGAGGCACGACCTTATCTTGCCTTGTCTTCGATTGATTTTTTGTTTCACCTTTTCCGCTCCATTTCTGTCCTGCAAAAGTATAAAAATAAGAGCAGACCTCCAAACTAGGAGATGAAGAAAACACGCCTAACTCGTAAATAAAGGATGTGACAAACGTAAGAAATAATTATGAAATACAGAAAGATGTACAATGTAAACATCAGAAATATATATATATATATATATATATATATATATATATATATATATATATATATGCTACGCACATATCAATGTCTTAACTCGATCTTCCATCGATTGCTAATCACTAGCACATGAATTAGTGTTGTTGATAGATCCTTTTTTGTAAACACCTAAATTATATGTAAGTGTATGTGAATCATGTTGTGCTAGTTGAAATTTGAAGTCATTAACATAGTAACTATAGTAGACTCTTATGGAGAGGTCCTAATGCAAGATTCATTATCCTTACATCTTGCACATTTTGATATTCTACGATCCTTCACTTATAAATTTAATTATGATATCAATTATCGATTATATAATATACTTGAAGAAAATAATTTAGATCTCTAACTTACATAGATTCCAAACTAGAATGCAAATTTACTCTCTTTAATTTTTTTCTACATCACTTGTATCTATTGATGAATTTTGTAGTTGTAGTTGTTGTTCGTACAAACTGTCAAGAAAGGTAATTTCTCAACCTCGTGCCCTTGTCTTCCTCCTTCAACTTCTCCATTCTCATCTAGTAAGTTTTGTCCTTCTGAGTACACTTCTCTTCAACTTTTGCATCTTCTTCATTCTCCTAGTTGTCTGGTGAGTTTTAGGTGTTAGGTTTGTAGCTCTTATAGCTCTGCCACTATGACCTAGTCCGCTTGATCCGTGAGGTTTAGGTTTTGTGCTTAGACCTAGGTTCTCCGCTCTAACCTAGCCCGTTTGATCTTTGAGGTTTAGGTTTTGTGTTTTGATCTAGTTTCTCCGCTTTAACCTTGCTCTTCTGCCTCGTCTTATGGCCACATTCATCCCCTGGTACGAGACTCAAGAGTCTTCCTTATCGTGAGTGGACGACGAAATACTACTTAGGGAACAATTCGGCATCCCCTTAGACCATAGGATTAGACTTTCATCTCCTGATCAGCGACCTCATGAATCTCCTCCTGGCTATGTTACCTTCTTTCAAGGATAGCTAGAAGGGGATTTACGATTTTCGCTATTCCCTTTCCTTCAAAACCTAGTCACGCACTTTCAAATTTTTTTATCCCAATTAGCCCTAAATTCTTATTGTCTAATCTGTAGTGCTTCTATAATCTTCCAAATTTATCAAATTCCCCTTAATCCTCAGCTCTTCCATTATTTCTTTTATCCTAAGCGGGGAGAGTTTGGAGTTATCTACCTTACGGTGAGACTTGATTGTAATTTCTTGACCAAGTACTCGACCTCCCATAAAGGATGGAAGAATAGGCTCTTCTTCATAAAGCCACCTCAGCCTTATACTTGGCCGACTTCTTGGCGTTCAGCACCACCTCCTCAGCCCTCTACAACTGAAATCTTGTCTGGTCTGAAATTTGATGTAAACCTGTTGGTGAGTAATGAAGCTCTCCTATATCGAGTAGGCAAATGTCATCCTATTGGATGAATCATTGAGTAAGTCCTCTTATTTTCTTATGAAGTTAATTTTTAATACTAACTAATTCTTTCTTTCCTATTGTAGGTCAAACTATGTTGAATGCTGCGGTCAGCAAACATTTGAAATGAGACCTCTCCACCACTGACAGTTGGTGGGTTACGGACGAAGTTGCTGAGTCTTCAGCGGCCGAGGTAGGAGCTCAGAAGGTTGCTCAGCCCGAAGGCGAAGTCCATATTTTTGTTGTTGTAAGCCCATCTGCTGAGGAAAAGTCTAATCAAGTTGTAGAAGTGCCCAATTATAAAGTTTCAACCCCTGAGTAATTACCCAAGACCATCGTATCTAAGTGTTAATTTGAAGCATACCAATATGTGCTGAACTTTCTGATTAGGCCAAGAGCAGCATCGCCACATTGATTAAAAATGACCAGTGGAATATCTTTCCTTTTCGCAAGACAAGTTCTCCGAGCTCAGTGCACAGTGTCCCGGCCTGACGTAAGGCAAAGTCATTGAGTTCGGGGCTCTGAATTCTGGCCTATCTTAAGGCAAAGTCATTGAGCTCAGGGCTCAGAGTTCTGGCCTGTCGTAAGGCAAAGTCATCGAGTTTGGGACTCAGAGTTCCGGCCTGTCGTAAGGCAAAGTCATCGAGTTTCAAGCACGAAGTTTCGGCCTATCACAAGGCAAAGTCATCGAGCTCAGGGCTTGAAGGTTTGACTTGTCATTAGGCAAAGTCATCGAGCTCAGGGCTCAGAGTTTCGGCCTGTCGTAAGGCAAAGTCATCAAACTCGGGGCTCAGAGTTCTGGCCTGTCGTAAGGCAAAGTCATCGAGCTCGAGGCTCAGAATTTCGACCTGTCTAAAGCAAAATCATCAAACTCGGGGCTTAATGCGCGCTCAGATTATCGTTGTAAAATGAGAACGTCAACTTAATTAATACCGAATCCCCTAACTAAGTAGTATTAAATAAATGCATCAACAAGTAAACAAAAGAAAACTAAGAACAATCAACATCCAAAATTGTAAGGGGAATTTAAACAAACATCTAATGTGCATAATTTAATCTAAACTGATAAATAGACAGTAAAATGACTCTCCCAATGTCCCTGGCTGGAGGTGGATGTGTTGGAAAGTATACCAGAATCCTAGCTATGTAAATAAACATTCTGAAATAAAAATCATATTTGGTCAATGTTTGCATTTAGTTTTTATGTAAATGTCCATTTAATCTATATTATAGACGAACATGGTGTGCGGAGTCACACACAAAAGACCATGTTATCAGTTCCTTATAGATTATAAACATTGTTCACAACCAAGATGGATTAGACAAACCATTGGAGTGGTTGTAGTGTAATTTGGTCTTAGTCTGTCTTGACTATAGAATTACACTAGTACACTAAGTGTGTATTGAGCAGGACCATCTGAGGATTATTCGATTTATACTGACTATATAATCGAACTAAACCTCTGTTACTATAGATGTACATGCTCTTAATCCCGATATAATGACAAACA
This sequence comes from Curcuma longa, assembly GCF_044706935.1. Lineage (NCBI taxonomy): Eukaryota > Viridiplantae > Streptophyta > Magnoliopsida > Zingiberales > Zingiberaceae > Curcuma > Curcuma longa. Next base: position 10,724,999 of record NC_133875.1, on the reverse strand, counting down.
CATGTACTTAGTATGTACTTCTTTGATTCATCAAAGGGTGAGATTAGAACGATAGATCGAAAGGCCCGATGAGTTAGGAAGTAGTATTATGTACATGGTGTGTTGTTGATTATAGAAGGAAATTGTGTCCTATAATCTAGGCTGATGATGTCCTCTTGAGGAGCTCATAAGGATTATCATGTAAACCCTGCAGGTGGACCTTGTCCGCATGATAATAAGGTTGAGTGGTACTACTCTTGGATTAAAAGTTGATTAAATTCGAGTTGTCAGTAACTCATTTAATTAACGGGCATACGATATATTAAACACAGGGAGATTAATGTACTTATAGTAAGAAGGAGCTCATACTATAATATGGAATTGGTGCGGTAGTGCAATAATAACTCTCTAGTGGAATGAGTTATTATTAATGGGCTTGAAGTTGAGTGTTCAGGGAGAACACAGGAAGCCCAAGTCCATTAGGAGGCCAAAACCAATTTCTCCTCTAGGTCCCTGCTGTAGCCTCTGGATAAAACCTCGTGTCCACTTAAGAAAATTATATGAAATTTCGGATAGGAAATTTTAAGAATTTCTGAAATTATTTTTCTGGAGAAAAATTTTGTTAAGAAATTTTTATTAAAATTTCCGTTACGAAATTATTAATTTTCTTCCACAGAGAAAATTAATATGATTTTTCTAATCAAATCTAGATGAGATTTGATTTGATAAGAATCAAATCTGGATGAGATTTGATTTGATTAGAATCAAATCTGAATGAGATTTGATTAGAATCAAATCTGGATAATTAGATTTGATTTGATTAGAATCAAATCTGGATGAGATTTGATTTGATTTGAATTATAATTTTATCTCTTCCGTAGACAAAATTGGTTATGATTTTTCTAATCAAATCTGGATAAGAAGATTTGATTTGATTATAATTATACCAAGTTTATGATTTAAATCATACTGTTAGGATGTATACTGAAAAGACTTGCTCTTTTGTATATAAACATTTATGAAATAAAGTATCATGTTTTGGTCAAATGATTGCAATAGTGTATTTTACAATAAAGTCCTCTTAATTTACATTGTAGATAACTTGGTGTCTGTGAGACACAGAAGACCATGATTATCGGTCCCTTGTGAATTATAAACTAAGGCTCACAACCAAGATGGCTTTGGACAAACCATCGGGAACGGTTGTAGTGTAATTCGGTGACTGTCTGTCTTGACTGTAGAATTACACTAGTGCACTTTGTGTGTATTGAGTAGGACCATTGAGGTTGTTCGATTTACACTGACTCACAAATTGAACAAGACCTCTGTTATTATAATTATGCACTCTTAATCCCGATGTAATAAATGGGCACCTATACTTAGTAATTATTGCTTTGATTTATCAAAGGGTGAGATCTTTCCGTCAGATCAAATATTCTCGGTAAGTTGGATGATGTTATTATCTATACGGTGTGCCATTAATTATAGAAGAAATCCGTATCCCAGTAGGGCTGATGATGTCCCCTTGAAGAGCTCATAAGGATTGTCAAGTCAAATCTTGCAAGTGGACTTAGTCCGGCTGACAATAAGGTTGAATGGTACTATTCAAGGTCTTAGATGTCGATTATTGAGTTGTTAGTGAACTCAGATAATTGATGGACATACGATATCTTAAACACGGGGAGCAATGCATATAATAAGAAGGAACCCATAATATAATTTGGGGATTGGATTGGTAGTGTTGTAACGCCCGCCCTTACGTGGGCCTAGACGGACGCTACAGTTTGCTTTTTCATTCATTTATCTAATACCACATACGAAAAACCACGAAGCTTCGCAGCGGAAAAACATAAAACATAACATGCAGTGATTTCATATGTGATAAACAACATATATTATGCATCCATTGTCTAGCTATTAAGTTGATATTAAAAACATCTTAGCAACAACACTCAACATAAAGATAATTTGCCCGAGACTTTGCCAAGTCACCCCCCACACACATCTTCATTAGCCTTTTCCTGCTGCTTCCCTTCGTTTAATGACTGCTAGAGGGATCTGCAACATAAGAAAGTATCTATAAGCACAAGGCTTAGTAAGCTCCTTTCCTACTCACAAAATCCACACGTCACATACAACATAACATTTCATAACCATATAAGCATGGAGACATTTAAGCATTTCATAAAGCACATGAACATTAATCTTTCATCCTTATCATTTAAAATCATAAACATGCAATTGATGAAAATGCCTTTTTTTTAAAAACATAATTTCATAATAGATTAACATAATCATTATCATCATTGTTTGGGATCCCCGACTTGGTACCAAAGCGCGCTCCCTAATAGCAACTTGGGTAACGAGCCACCAGTCCTACGAGGTTAAAGACCTTGGTCTTACCAGGCTCAAAACCTTGGAATTGGTCACCTGGATTTGTTTAATGACAACCTTGGAAGTCGGGTACCAGCCATGAATTAAAGTAAAATAATATTGTACATGCTTTCTTTTCATTTTCATCATGAATGTTCCTTTCATTTCTTTAAAAGACCTTGGTCTTTATCATAGCTTCATGAACATTCATGCATTCTTTCATTTCATATAGCATGTTACATCATATCATGATCTCATTATTAAGCCTTGGCATGAGATAAAATATAACATTATGGTTAACATTATTGAAACCCTTATTCGACCAAAATCCTAATTCTTATAGGGTTAGTCAAAACATATTGGTTTCCTTTACCATGTTACATAAACTTATTCCATTTAACATCCACCCATGTTTAGCTACAGCTAATCATGGTTAATCATACATGAAACCTTAACCCAACTAAACCCTAATTTCCCTAGGGTTAGCCGAATCTTCCTAGGGTTTCTTAGGTTCTTCGCCTAAACCATACACTTTCATAAATCATATTATCATAAGACATCCTTAACTAGGATTTGTAACTATGGTTGAGTTTAAAATCCAACTCTTCCCTAGTTGTCATCATATGGCCGAAACCTAGCAATGGCAACCTTAGGTTACGGTTTAACCACATAGACTTTAATCACCATAACTCATATCTTGCAACCCTAGTTAGGGCCTTAGCATGAATTAAACCCTAAACTCTATGGTTGGCCGAAACTTCCAAGACATGGAACATGGGTTAAAGCTATTCCATTTAACCCTAAGCATGGTAAACCATCACTTGTCCTATGTCACCATTTCCTTTGCTAGAGCACCACTTGCCCTAACCTTTTACTTGGTCGAGCCTCATCTTCAAGAAATACCCTAGGTTTGGTTTAAACACATGGATACCTAAACCATCATAAAACATCATGATATATCATTTATAACCATAGCTAGGTTAAAACATAACCTAAAGTTTTAACTCCTTGGTTTGGCCGAATACCCTCCAACTTAAAACCCTCGGTTTTCAACCTCATGCATCCTTGAATCATCATAAGAAAACATTTCATATCATATGCAAACATAGCTTAGTCAAAACATAGCTTGAAACCTTAAAAACCTACCATGGCCGAAAACCCTAAAACATGAAATCCTTGGTTAGATCTAATCACATGGAACCCTAGATCATGATAAGAAACCATCAAGTATTCTTTAGACCCTTTAGATAGGTTTAAAAACCCTTTTTGTCTAGGTTTGGGCCGAATACTTCATAGCATGAAATCCTAGGTTTTTAACCGCATGGAAAACTTGAATCATCATAAGACATCATTATATAGAAATTTCTATCATTAGTTGAGGTTAAAACATTCTTTAAGCCCTAGATCATGCCTTGGCCGAAACCTATCAACAAAGTTTCTTCATGATTCTTTTAACACATCACATATTAAAGCATAAACATCCATAAACAAGCAATTGAACCATTATGTTGCAAGTGAGGGGAGACTTACATAGGTTCTTTGGATTTCTTAGAGTTTTTACCCTCAACACAAGAAGAAGAAGCCCTTTAACTTAAGAGCTCCTTGGTTCCTCTTCCTTGCTTCCCTAAAGCCTTCAAGCCCTAGCCCTAGATTCCCTTGCCTTGAAAGCTTGGTGGAGGAAGGAAAGGTCTTCAAGACCTTTCGGCCACAATGGAGAAAAGTGTTGGTGCAATAGTTGCCCCAAGTGCATTGAGTTTCAATGTTTGGCTAAACCATGTTTAAAGTTAGGCAATTCTTATTGATCTAACATGTGTGATGCAAGTTTGCAGGAAAGTCCAAGTGTAATCTTGGCAAGGAAAGTCCAAGTGTAGTCTTGGCAAGGAAAGTCCAAGCGTGGTCTTGGCAAAGCAAAAGTCCAAGTGGGAAGTCTTGGCAAGGGAAAGTCCAAGTGGGTAGTCTTGGCAAGGAAAAGTCCAAGTGGGAAGTCTTGGCAAGCAAAAGTCCAAGTGGGTAGTCTTGGCAAGGAGAAGTCCAAGGGTGGTCTTGGCAAGGACTTGACATGACAAAGCTGATGGAAGCATCTCAGGCTAGTGCAGGGAGGCATGAGGCTGTGGGAGATGTTTGAAGGCCGAGGTCTAGGTCAAGAGAAGCTGAAATGTGATTTTTCAGCTTCACCAGTCGACTGGCCCTGCCAGCAGTCGACTGCTCATAAATCAGACGCACACAGAAAGATCAGTCGAGCCAGAGGAAGACAGGAGTCGACTGGACAGTCGACTGGTGTTATGGATAGTCGACTGTCGACTGGTCTTGGACAGTCGACTGCTATTTGAACGTTGCAGAAAATTGGCAAGCATTTAATGCACTTTAATGCGAGATTTTGTTGCCGATTGAAGGCATCAGTCGACTGGCCCTGCCAGCAGTCGACTGATGTTGCAGAGATTATAAAAGAAGCCTGCACGAGAACAACTCATCTTCTTCGCCATTCTTTCATTCTTTCGTGCTTCTTTTGTGGACGTTTTTGTTCCATACTCTCTGCTTTATTCCTCTCCTCCTAAATAATTTTTCATATCATATTGAGGAGATCGAAAAAGGTGTAAAGGTTTCTCCGCCTTCGAGTTTTCGAGAAGGAGAAGATTCATAGTGCATCGGGTGTGTGCGTGCGTGTGGATCCTTGGATTAGTCACCTCTGCGGAGGTGGATACCAAGTAAACGAACCGGGTTAGCGTTGATCTCTGTCTTTCTCTTTTATATTTTTGCTTCCGCTAATCTCTGTGCAGAGAAAGATCAAGAAAAATCGAGAAACGCTATTCACCCCCCTCTAGCTATTCAACCGATCCTAACAAAAAGAGCTTCAAAGCTCTCGGCCAAAGGAGAGAAGAGCAAGAGTGGCATTTGGTGAGGGGGAGAGCTGATAAAGATGTGTGTAGTGGTGACTTGGCAGAGATCCTAGAAATCTAATGATTATGAATTTTATACTTGCATGTTTAAGAGTCTAAATGTTTGATTTAAGAATGACATGCTATGATTGAACTTAACATATAGGCAATACATGCACCTTAAGTTTTATTGGTATATCACATATGAAATTCCTTGCCATGATTGTATGCTTTATGTTTTCTGCTGCGAAGTTTTAAGGATTTTCGTATGTGGTCACTTATGAAATGAATGAAAAAGAAAAACTGTAGCGTTTGTCTAGGCCCACGTAAGGGTGAGCATTACATACTAATTATTGAATTTAGAAAAATGGTTTTCAATGTTAGAGCTATAATAGGTAAGCTTAAAATATTAAGTAGTTGATCTTCTATAAAAAAACTTAAACTAATTCCATTTAACTTATGCCTAAGTTGCCTTTGAACAAAAATGAAAACAATTTACAAATGTAGCATGGTTTATTTTGTTTGTCAAGAATTATTAGCACAATGTTTAAAAATTTATTGATTATAAACCTAAAATGAATATTCATAGATCAATGAAACAACTAATATCAAAGGGTGATTTTTACATTGTTACCTTGACTAAATAGGAGGAAGACGAAGATAACATTTTTCCTTGCATGGTTATATGATATGCAATTTTGATGATTCTACATTTGTTGTTTAATTGGGCTAGTCCGACCCTTATCTGGGACCCCGCTTTGGCGTGAACTTCGTGCATTGGGCTGTCTTTTTACATTTGTTGTTCAATTATGTACCTCATTGATGGACATTTCCTAATGTAATATTTGATAGATTGGCAAATTATCTTTGTTTGTTTTGACTAGCCTCTTTAATTAATTAATTAATTTGACTTGCTTATTTTGAGTATAAATTTTTTTGGTTTCTATAATTATTGGCCAAAGTAGCATTGTTTTCTTGTTTTTGAAGTTGTTACATATTCTAATTATCAATCTCTTTGGAAGCACATAGATGTACTTCATGCAATAAAGGCCTTCAATAGATAGAAAATTCTTCTTATCTTGAGATTTTCAGGTACTAATTGTTGATTATTAACATTATTTGTGGATTGAATGTTTATTATTTCTTTGCTTCTGATAAATTCATTGCAAATGTAAGTTTCTTCTTGGGTAACCTTATTATGTTTGGATGTGAGGAATCTAGACACATTACTTATACACTTTGACAGCTGTATAGTCTCATTAGGTAAGTAGCCTTGGAGATATTACTAGTATCTATTAATGGCTTGCCATATTAAAGAATTTTATTAAGAAATCTGAATTGGTTTTAATTCTTTTGCCAATTGTCCCTATTTTTCTTCATATTTACCTTATAATAATTCAAAACTTTTTTGTAAATTAGAATTTAAACACCATTACATGAGTACTCTTTTTGTGATTATGTTGATAAATTGTATGTTTGATCCTTTAGGAAAACATAGGCTTTTAAATATAAAATTTGATCCTCTATATTTACCTTATGCTGCACGTGGGCGCGGGTCGCGTGCGACGGAAGCAAAAAGTCGCAACCACTGTTTATTCCCAACGGGTTTCGGGTTTCAGTTTAAATTGGATCCAATAGGTTGATTTAATCGGGCTTTTAACTGGGCTAAACTCAATTAAAAACCTATGGTTTATTAAGATGATTAAACCGGTTACTGTAGCGAACTTGGTTTAACTTCGGTTCGCTTGGTTCACTAACCAAACGACCTTCGATTTGATCCAAATCAGTTTCGTTTGATTCGTCTTTGCGAGATGAATCTTTCCATCCCTTTTATTTTGTCAGAACCTCTTTCATCCCAAATTAAACCAAGTTGGTTCAACTTGCATCGTTTGGTTCACTAACCAAATAATTTCAGATTTGACCTAATCTGGTTTCGTTATTTTCGTCTTTGCAAGACGAGTCCCATGCTCCAAAATTACGAAATTTTCAGTATCTTACACCACCGCTTAAGTGAAACCATCATTGGTGGTAAAAGAATAGAGAAATGAAAGAGTAAGGTTGAGCGCATGTACCTTCTTCCCTAGCGACTTATTCGCTTATACTTTCGGCATTTGGGCCCTCCCTTTAGCTTAAACTCCTTGCGCCACTTAAGCTTAATCATAGGGTCAGCCAACCACGAGGCAACAATATTGGTTTCATACTATTAGTCTGCTTGCCATCACTCAGGTATTATTGGTTGGCATTTGATCGTGTTAGGTAACGGTTGTCGTATTGTCAATTAACTGTGTGAAGGTGGAGTGAGTTCGATCCTTGAGGGGGAGGGGGGGGGGGCAGGTTTATCAGCAAAGTGGGGATGCTTTTGGTCAGGGATGTTCTCAATAGAGTGTGTAGGCAGAGTAGGGATGTTCGTGTCCTGAGATGTTTTCATAGAATGTGAGTAGGATGAGGATATTCTTGGTCTGGATGTTTCCATAGAGTGTGCGAGTAGGGCTGGGATGTTCCTAGTTGGGATATTCCCGTAGAGCGTATGACCAAAGTGGGGATGTTTTCGATCAGGATGCTCCTATTAGTGCATGTGAGAAGAGCGGAATGTTCTTAGTCGAGGATACTCCCATAGGGCGTGTGGGCAAAGTAGGATGTTGCTATAGAGCGTATAAATGGAGCGTGTTCCTATTACAATAAGGATGTTCTTGATCTAGAATGTTTTCATAGAACGTGTGAGCAGAACAGGGACGTTCTTGGTCGAGATGTTCCTATAGAGCGTGTAATGTGGAGGCCATGACCTGACCAAGTTAGTTTCTTTATTGAGTTGGTTGAGGGATGTGGCTCTCCTATATCATTAGAAAAAACTTTTAGCTTCTAAACTATCTTTCAATTGTCTTTCATTCCCTTATTGATACCTCAACAGTTTGTTCCAATTGAAAACTACTTTGGTGCTCATATCACCAGTTGGATCCATAATATAGACTCATCTATTTTTTATTCTTTACTCAAGAATACACTAGTGTACATGCTACTAAGCAGAATAATAGCAAATAAGGATCAAACAATATATT
>NC_133875.1:10692271-10716615 GCF_044706935.1 Curcuma longa | reverse complement strand
CAAAGGTAAAATTTAGGCATCTTTTGGAAAGCTAACATGTTCATAATTTATGATACATTCAACATTTGTAACACAATATAGCAACGAAATTCATGAAAAGTGAAATTATTATTGGTAAATAAATCAAACTTAGTCACCTCTTTCGATGCTGAGAGATAATTAGATTTTTATTCTTAAAGTTAACTCTTCATGAAAACAGGTGAATGCTCCAACTAATTTGGTAGTCACCACGCCTATTGAAACAATTTTCAATTGGCAATGGCGACCTGAGAATATCAAGGATACTCTTCATGAAAAGGGATCATTCTCTAACAACTCTCTATTAGAGCAGATCATGACTACTGGTGATACTAGTGATTACCTATGGTACATGACTAGGTAATTGGCTTTTACATCAATTAAATCAATTTTGGTAAGTTTCCACATAGATTTCAAAACAATGATAATTTAGTCATGCAAAAGAGAACAAAGAACTCACTTTTGATTTTTCCCCTTTCTTAGCCATTGTAGGCGACTTAACTATGATTTATTCTTCCACATGTTACAGCATTGATTTGAGCAAATTCCACCAATATTGGAGTAAGAAAATGAAGCTTCATGTTAACACAAAAGGGCACATTATTCATGCTTTTGTTAACAAGCACTTTATAGGTGATCACTTTTTCCTATTTTATTCTTAATGTTATATGGTGTTCTACTAATAACCTCCATCATTGATGTTCCATCTATATCTTTACTGCCTAATTATTGAATCTAATTGACCATTATTTCTAGATTGTCTAAATTTTAGATCAATAAAGTGATGCAATTTATTTTTCAAATTATTTATGATTATTAGTTAGGGTGAAAAATTTAGAAATGAATTTAATGAAGTTTATCAACCAGGATCTCAATATGCTGTGAATGGAAAGTATGAGTTTGAATTTGAGCTGACAACAAAAATGCGAAAAGGGCACAATTACATATCCCTTCTTAGTGCTACAAATGGACTTGCGGTTTGTATTTCCTTATATTAAACATGTTATTATTCCATATCATTTTTTTCTTCTTTAACAAGATATATTTTTAATTTTTTGCCAAAATATATGAAAAGATGAAAATTTCTCTTTCTTTAAACAATTGTGATCATACATCCAACAATTGAGGAAATTGAGAATCAAAATAGTATAGCATGAAAATTAAAAATGTTATGAACATATTTGAAAGATCATAAATTGAGATGTAAGAGAAAAAAATATTCTACTATTTTTCTTTCTCTCAAGACACTAAGCACAAAAGTTTTTCCTTGTATCTCTTAGACTAATGTATTTTAAGATAAAATTTGTATCTCAATATTACTTTTTACAAAGTTCCTTATATTGGTATTACAATATCTTTGTTTTAATGGAAAATGCATGATTTTAAGACCATTAATCTTATTTATTTTATTTCTCTTCCAATTAATTTTTGGAATTAAAACTTTGCTAACAATATTATATTGTGTTTGTTGCACTGGTTAGAATTATGGAGCATATTTTGATTTACAAAGGGTCGGAATCGATGGTGGTCCAGTCACACTTATTGGATATGGAAATGCGACAATCAACTTGACATCAAACACATGGACATATAAGGTATCATCAAGTACATATTTTAGAATATTCATTTAAATATTGTATTGTATGTTACAAAAATTCTTAAAATCATGCTAAAATTGTTCTAAGATTGGGTTGGATGGAGAGGACAAGAAAATTTACTTGCCATCAAAACAACAGAGTATCAAGTGGTTTTCTGGTCATCTACCTATTAATAGACCGTTGACATGGTATAAGGTAAGAAACTTTTGGTCTTTCTATTAGAAACACAAATTCATATTGTGATATTAAATTGTCTTTGTCGAACCACTATAGTCATATACTTAATTTTTTAACATTTTTTTCATTACAATTATGAACTAGTTGTTTTTTTATTATCCCAGACTCTATTTGAGGTTCCTGAGGGAAATGATACTTTGGTACTCGATTTACAAGGGATGGGGAAAGGGTATGCTTGGGTGAATGGACAGAGCATTGGCCGATATTGGCCATCCTTCATTGCTGATGATAAAGGATGTGAACCTTGTGATTATAGACAAGAGTATGACTCAAATAGATGTAGAACTGATTGTGGAAAGCCTTCTCAAAGATGGTAAGTGCCTCGATCCTTGTAATTTTGGATACTTAAGTTCTATATTGCATTTAAATTTTGTGAAATTATGGTTGGAAGTCATATTTTTTTCCGTAAAATTTCATTATGGATCTCTTATAGGTTTGTAGAATAGTAAACTTTAGTAGAAGGAACATTCAATTGTTAGACAAGTTTTCTTAAGTACCAACTACTACTACATTTGAGATATCTAAAATTTGATCATGTCAAATATTGTATTCATCGCTCCCTAAGGCTACGCAATAGAATATGAAAAGAATTAAACTAAATGATTATATTTTAGTGAGTTTCTAGATAAGGTAAAAGTATAATCGCATTGGTTTCTAAAAATATTACATCTTAAATTATCAGACACTTGAGAATTTATTTAATTTTCTTGTTTCTCATTATATTTTTTCAGTTAATATTGATATGATTATGTGGATATTAATTCGGGATGTATCTCTTCTTATGCAATAATTTTACATTGATCCTAAGAGCACAATTTCAAACAGGTATCATGTTCCCAGATACTTCACTACAAAAGGGCCCAATACATTGATCTTATTTGAAGATTTTGGAGGAGATATATCCAAAATAAGTCTTCAAAAAGTGTCTGTTGCGAGTATATTTTGAGGCTTATTTGCGGAAGGATATTGTGATGGTCTGGATGCCTTGTTAATAACGTAAAGTTAAGAGATATTTTAGTAATAACATAATTATAATATGAATATAACCACAAAATTAAGTAATATATGATCAAATTTTTGTGATTGCAGGCATGTGTTCCCAAGCTCGATGCTTAACCGATGTTACAAAGAGTGCATTTAAATTTAGCGGATGCAGTAACCTTACCAAAAGAGCAGTGGTGCAAGCAAGATGTCGATTAGGTGTTTAATTTTCTATGTTTTTCAATATGAGGATGCTAAATTCGGACTCCTATTGTACATTGTCCAACCATATTGAATTCCTTGAATAAAATTTCTTATTACTAAATTTGAGATGGATGTCTAAGCTAAATGTCGTCGCCTGCACTCAGTGAATAATATATGGATGTGTTATACATAACTATATATATTAATTGAGAACTTAGCAAATTAAAGGTATGTCATTGACTTAGACAAGTCAATGCACATCCTTTGTCTTGAGGAAGGGCTTGATAATTAGTCAACAATGGAATCTTATATTTTAGTGATTGAGTGCATGTTGTTATCCCATAATTCATCTCGATTGGATTAAATTGTTTAAGTGCAATGGTTATCATGAGTCGTTAAGATTATTTCACCTATTTCAATGTTGGACCATTAACTAGTGGATTTTATTTAATATATATGAAATAGTTAGATGGTTGTCTATCATTGCATCATTTTCCAACCTTAGAAATTTACACTATATCACCATCTTTTCTCACTACTAGAAAAATGTTAATAGACAACGCCCCAAAGACAACGGTTTTTAGCAAAAGCGTTGTGGTTTTTCAATTTACAACGTTTTTAGTCAAAACCGTTGTCTTTGAAAACCAAAAGACAACGTTTGTTCAGAAAGCGTTGTCTATTAGTGTTGATTTTGGGTCAACCACAACACTTTTAAAAAATCGTTGTCGAAAACGTTGTCTTTTAGCGAGTTTTTTTACCAAAGACAATGCTTTTAAAAAGTATTGTCGTTGACCGTTGTCGTTGAGGGTTTAGAGGGTTTATATCCAGGTTTTTTATCGGGCGAGTCCGCGATTTCCTTCGTGCGTACACCTCTTCTTCTCTTCTCTCGCCCCAGTTTCGTCCCTCCCGCTCGCACCTCTAGCTCGTCTTCTCCCGCGCGCTCCATTTTCGTGCCTCTCCCGCCCCCTCTCGTGCCTGCCCTCTTCACCCGCCCCCTTTTGTGCTCCTCTTCGCGCCGCTGTGAAGAGGCGAAGACGAAGATAGAACGGAAGCCGCCTCCGGTCCTCCTTCAGGCCCGTGCTCCTCTCTAGGGCGGTGCTCCTCTAGGCCCGTGCTCCTCCAGTGCGTACGGTGACCTCCTCATGATTTTCTGTTGATTTCATTTGTGCGATTTTTTCGCCAAAAGCTTACATTTGGCTTCTCCAACTGGTGAAGATCGTGAACGAACGATCTTGGTGCTGCCTCGAGGAAGGATCTACATTTACTTTTCTCCATCTGTTCTTGACCTGCGATGGGGCTCATCTCGAAAAACATTATCCCAGCGTGTGGAAACATGTGCGTTTGTTGCCCGGCGTTGAACCCTAGCTCTCAGCGCCCTGTGAAACGGTACAAGAAATTGCTAGCTGAAGTCTTCCCCAAAAATCTCGTAAGCGTTCATTTGAAAAGTTTGCTATTCTCATGATCTCGTTGGTTTGTTTCGGTGTAATTGAGTGAGATTCGTTTCGATTCTGTTGTTGCATCTGCTTTCATTTCTCTATGTGCATGTTGTGTGATTCTTGAAATGTTAAATATTACGAGTCCATTTCCATGTTTGTAAACCTAATTCCGTTTGCTGTTCCATTAAGGTGTCTATCTTTTTATATAATAGTTATTTTCATAAGATGGACGGCAATCACAACAAAGAAAAAGCTATTTACGCTTGTAAGGGCTTTCATATAATTGAAAATTAGATTAATTGGAATGATATGAGAAAAGTATATTTAGTGAATCTCAACATATCTAGGAGAATGCAATTATGCAAGCTTATCCCTTTGAGTCAAGGTTGTCATGAATGAGATAGTAAGGAATGGCGAGAGAACATAGGAATGGTCTGTAAGTTCATTAGATTACAATTTAGAATCTACCAGAAATTTGGGTTGCCTAGGCCAATATGAATCATAGTGTCATAATATGCTAAGGTTTGTATCATAACCTTTACATACATTCATCTATCTAGGAACTCTGGTGAACATTCTACATGAAATGAGATGAGGTACTGCACTTCATTGATTTTGAATTTTGACAGATGAGACAATTTCTCCAGATGCTTTAACTTTTTATTTGCATTCATGTTCTTAATAATTTTCACAAGAATATATGGCTAGATACTTTTCATTTGCAGGATGGTCTTCCTAATGAAAGGAAAATCATGAAGTTATGTGAATATGCTGCTAAGAATCCACTTCGGATCCCAAAGGTTGGTACATTTGGTACAAAATCAAGTTTCTGATTCCTAACAGTTTGAAGAATTTGAATATTTACTGAATCTGACCTTTCCTTGATAGATTGCAAAGTATCTTGAACAAAGAGGTCACAAGGAATTGCGAAATGGGCATATCAACTTTGTAAAGATTATTACTGAAGTCTATAACAAATTGCTTTACATATGTAAAGAACAAATGTAAGTTGTGACAACATTTGTCTGCTCAATCTAAGTTATAATGTTTTTGTTTCTCAGAAAAGCTTATTATCTCTTTTATAGTAGCTTCAATAATGATTCAAACCATTGTGCTCTTTTCTATCTTATTGACCACAAACTTTGTTTCCAAATAAATATTTTTATTTGAATTTGTATGAATTTCTTTGTAAAATTGTAAATTAATAATATGATATGTATTCATAAGAAAACTTGGATAAGTTAAGTATGTCTGTTTTTTCTGTTCATACACCTTTTGTTAGTAGTTGCCATTATTTTTTGAAAATTTAATTTAACTTATTTATTTTTTTACATCACTACACACAATGGATGTGAGATAATTGAAACATCAGAGAAAAAGATAGGTCTTACTTTAGTAATGATCCAGCATTTGTATTTAGGAATTATATCAGTTTAATATTTATCATGAGGGTTTTTATACAGGTCTACAAAATAGCAATCCCCTTTTTGAGCCATCTTAATATTTTTGATGTTCTATTGGTATACTTTGGCACCTTGTATGGTACATGCTTCTGAATTGATTAACGCGCAGCATTGTGTATTCCTTATGATGCGACTTTTGTGGCAGTGCATATTTTGCTGTCAGCCTGTTGAATGTTATTGTTGAGCTTCTGGATAGCAAGAAGCAAGATGACATAAAGGTTGTCGGATGCCAAACATTAACAAGATTCATTTATAGTCAGGTAAGGGTACAAGGCAATTTTGTAATTATTGGTTTCAATGCACCTTTCTTTAATTACTCGGTAGTTCAAATTTTGTTGCAATGTTTTGCTCATTTTGACTTCACTTGATTTGATACTTTCCTTCGATAACTTAGTCATTAGTATTTTTGTGACAGAAATTGTCTGTTATCATGTTCTAGCTGCTTGAAACTTTGGCGATAGTATAAATATGACTGATGTGTACAAAGCCATAAATTTTAATAAACCTTTGCCTATAACATTTTTGCAAAACGTTCTAACCTAGAGATAGCTTCCATGTTCTTGTTGTAATTTGATTGGGTAACTACTTATTATAAAGCTTTAGTTGTTAGGAAATGATCCAATTATATATTATAAGACTTGATAGTGATGAAAGATGAGGTATGTGTGATCTTATAGGCCATATTTGAATGTATCAAACATATTTTATTATTCAACCTATTTAACTTGTTAACATCTTCAATTATTAGAAGCCTCGAAGGAAGATTGACCACCAACAAAAAAGGAAACTGACTTTGTCAGCAAGTGTCCCTAGATCATTACGTATGTTGTATTGTTATAGTATGCGTGTCTTACAAGACTAATATATCATTCACATGTTAAAACACTAATATATCATGTTTTATTAACGTATGTAGGGCCTTGAGATTGTTTAATTCAAACAAGGGAAGGAAAGGTCGGAAAAAACCAGTGTGAGAAATACTACAGGTATGTGTAATTATGTTTGATATGGTCTTGATGTGTGTATTTGTCTTTTAACTGATAGTGGAGTCCAATTACCACAGACACCTCGACAACCAGATGGGAAACAATGTGGTTATTATGTGATGAGATTTATGAGACAGATTATTGTAGAAATTGAAACTATTGAAAGAGATGGACTACGATCAATAGTACTTGTTCAAATCACTTCAAATAAACCATTTATCATTTTGCAAAGTCAGTGTTGATTGTTTTTCCAATTAACTTAATCTATATGTGTGTTCATAGTTTAAGGCAGCTGAGTACACTCGGGCAGAAATTGATGAGGTGCGTTCAGAGGTGGCAGACTGTATACAAGATCATATTTATGAGTAGGTATGGAATGCTGATCTCCATAATTCCATTTATTTATAATATATATATTTGTTTGTGATTAATTCTGCTGCTGTTGTTGTGTATGGAATGCTGATCTCCATAGTTCATTGTGTATAATTCTACTGTTTGTGATTATTTCTGCTGTTGTTGTTTATGAGTAGGTATGGAATGCTGATATCCGTTGTTCATTGTGTATAAATCTGCTGCTGTTGTGCCCATATTTTGGATAAATTAGTATTATCTTTTGGCAGGCTCGTATTTGGCAGATGGACCTGTTCTATTTCTGCTGCTGATACTTGGTGATGCTAATGTTGTGTCCATACTTGGTGATGCACTTGCTGTTACTTGGTGCTGCTAATGTTGTGATGATATTCTGTTGCTGTTGGAGGATATTCTGTTGTAATGATATTTCTGCTGCTGTTGGAGGATATTCTGTTGTAATGATATTTCTGCTGCTGTTGGAGGAAAGTATTGTTGCGTTGAAACCTTTGTTATGGACCTGCTGCTGTTATGGAGCTTCTATGTTGGAAGTTGTAACTTGAATTTGTGTTATGAACTTGTATAAGTTGTATGTTATCGACCTGCTGTATGTTATGAATTTGTGTTATGAACCTGCTGTAAGAATGTTTTTTGTGTAAATATAAGTTGTATGTTTTGTATGTGATTTAGTAAATTTTGTAGTCAATGGTTTTGTATTTACAAAATATATTATTTCTTATTTACTGCTAAAAAAAATCAAAAGACAACGCTTTTAAAAACGTTGCAAACCCCAAGCAATTTGTAACAAAATTACAACGCTTTTTAACCGTTGTAAAATGTGTTGTCATACCTATTAAAAACAACGTTTTTAAAGCGTCGCAAAAAGCGTTGTAATATTTACAACGCTTTTTATGCGTTGCGAAGGTGTTGTCGATGTTAACAAAGACAACGCTTAAAAAGCGTTGTCGTTGAGGGACCCCTTTTACAACAGGGCCTCTTACAACGCTTTTTAACCCACAAAGACAACGCTTTTTCCGCGTTGTCTATTAACATTTTTCTAGTAGTGATTTGTCAACATCTTAAGCTTAGTTCCCATATAAGGAACAAGCTCTTGACTTGTTACAACATCAATTGTTACATCACAACCACAAGATAACACAAAAGGAAAATTCAAATCACTAAAATAGTATTAGAGTCTTTATTTTATTCATATAAATCTAAAAACCTAAGCTGAATAATGTCACATACAATAGTAAAATAACATACTTGAATAAAAATACCAATGACAATAACAACAATGACATGAATACATGAAATAGTAAAAAAGATACAATACTACAACTCATCTCCAATCAATTGTCGAGCTAGCATTTCTAAGCGTGAACAAACTAAAAACTGACCAACATAAAGTAATCTTCTCAAGACTATGAACCAAGAGGTTAAAAGAAAGTGGAGATTGAGAACACAAGTGCAAAGTGAAGAAAATAAATGTGTGAGATATAATGAGAATAGAGGAAATAATTAAAATCAAACACTAAATATAAAGTCTCATTATTGGGGAAATGAGTTTAGGTGCAATGAAGTGACCTAATGCACATGGAGCTCAGAGCTATTTGACTTGATGAGGTAGGGTCAATTTGTCCTCAATGGCTTGGATCAAGGTTATCTAGATGATAATGAGAAAAGTCCTAACAGGTCATGAAAGATTGGATGTTAGGCACGAAAAGTGAAATCTTGACAAGTCATGGAGGATCGGATATTAGGCATGAAAAGTGAAATCTTAATAAGTCATAGAGGATCGGATGTTAGGCATAAGATAAAAAGTCTACACAAATAAAAAAGAATCAAATGTTTAACAATGATGAAATCTTGATGAGTCAAAGTTGATTGGATGTTAGGCATAAGACAAGAAGTCCAAACAAATCAAGGAGGATTAGATGTTTGATAACGGTGAAGTCTCAATATGTCATTATCGATCAAATGTTAGGCAAAAGAAGTCTCAACAAATTAAGTTGATCGAATGCTAGATAACAAAAGTCATGATAGATTGAGGCTAACCAGATATTAGGCAAAGTAAGAATTCAACTTTGATAAGGTTGAAATGGAGGTATCAATCAACTACTATGAAAATAGCAATCAATTGATGAATCTTAAACCACAAGTGCAAGGTCTGAGTGGGTTTATAGTATGAACAATCAATTGTTAGGTGATAGCAGTTGATTGTTACATCAGTTGAGTAGTGTACTCGCCTACTGATACTATTAGAGCAAACAAAACATTTGAAATTTGACTGAGCAACTCGACTAATTGTCATCAATCAACTAATGAAGAGAAGTAATCAACTGTTTGCCGAAGTGAATTGAGCCATTAGGCTAACAGAGAAGAACAATGTTCGAATCAAAAGTGGAGCAATCGACAGATGGTGACAAGTAATCGACTGTTAGACGGATTCCAACCATGAATTTAAGCCTATAAAATAGGGCTTAGTGGAGGATTTCGTACGTTGATTCTTGAAGGTTTTGAGGGGAAGTGTTGCAGCATTCTAAACCTTCAGGAGACAATAAAAATAATAAAAAATGATCAAAATAAAGATTTACTATTGTAAAGTTGTTTCATTTGCATTGTCCGTATTTGTTAGTGTATCTTTGTATTCTTGTTTGTGTTACTTGTAAGAATAAGTATGTAAAAGGTTTCTTCAGCTCTGGAAGGTGTCTAGTAAGAGAAAGTATAGTAGTGCTAATGCTAGGACGTTAGACCGTGGAGCAGGAATCTGAAGTTTCAAACCATATAAAAATTAATTTGTTGTGCTAGTATTATTTATGTTAATTTGTTTATATTTCCTCTGTGCTCTAACTCTTTGTAAACAAACACATGAGAACAATAGATTGAAATGAAGCAAATAGCTATTCACCCCTATGTTAATATCAACCATCCCAATAAATTATTCCTATGGCAAAATCCAAAAGCTTCGATAAGGATTGTTTGACAAGGATTAATTGATTGATGGCAACAAGCAAGCAGTCGACTAAAGTAACGAGTAAAGTAATTGTGTAAGAAAGATCAATTGAACTGAGATATAAATCAATCGATTGAGATAGAACATAACATATATTTTGAAGAGTAACTGAAGACTCAATCGAAGGATGTATGTAGGATCTTGGAGTTTTTAAATTAGTTAACTCAAAATGTTAATTCTTTGTTAAAATCATTTGTCTCCCCTCCATCTTTTACTCTTGTTATAATTATTCTTTGTGCTAACTATTTCTCTTATGAAGAAGACTATTAAGAGATTTTTTTTTCACTATAAAGAGTTTTAAAAAGGAAAAAAAATTATGGATTTAAAAGGTTATACGGAATTAAAGATTGTTAAACCATTTAAAACATCAGGTTTGAGTTGCTCTTCTCACTATTCTCTTGTTATTTACATTTCAGTTTTTTTATAATTTATATTTTTGTCTTTGTTTATTTTTTTAGCAAATTAATCATTGTAGAAGTTTTAAATGAGGATAGTGAAAATCTACCATCCTAGATATCTCACACGGTCGATCTCACAACCATCTATAAGTAGATAAATTGAGAAGTTGTAGTTGATCACGACGGAGGATGACATTGTCTTGGCTTCGCCAAGATTCGACCCTTATCCATTTCAATAAGTCTGCTCCATCATAACTAACTCAATTATATTCTGGGAACTACTTAAATGAGGATGCTTTTCAACAAAAGGTGGAATCCACCATCCTAGCGGCCCCACACGGTCAGCCCCACGACCATCTGTGAGGAGGTAAATCGAGAAACTGCAGTTGACCACAACGGAGGAGGGCATTGCCTCGGCTTCGTTGAAATTCGATCCTTGTCTAATTCAACAACTCTGCTCCATTGTAACCAATTCAACTATGTCCCGAAGGCAAATTAAATGAGGATACTCTTCAAGTCTAAATGAGGATATTCTTCTGGAAGGTGGAATTTGCCACCCTAGCGGGCCCACACAATCGGTCTCATAACCATCTGTGAGGAGGTAAATCGAGAAACTACAGTTGGTCATGACACAGAAGAGTATTGTTTCGTTATAACCAACTCAGCTATGTCCTAAATGAGGATACTTTTCTGTAAAAAAGTGGAATCCGCCACCCCAGTGGCCCCACACGGTCGGCCCCATGATCATCTGTGAAGAGGTAAATCGAGAAACTGCAGTTGGTCATGACGGAAGAGGGTATTGTTCGGCTTTATCGAGATTCAAACCCTTATCATCTTTTGTAAGTCTGTTCCATCGTAATCAACTCAGCTATACCCTCCGGAAGTTAAATGAGGATACTCTTCTGTAAAAAAGGTGGATCCGCCACCTTAGCGGCCCCACACGGTCGGTCCCACGACCATCTGTGAGAAGGTAAATCGAGAAAGTACAGTTGGTTACGACGCAGGAGGGTATTGCCTGACTTCGCCAAGATTCGAACTCTTGCCTTCTTCTGCAAGTCTGCTGCGTCGTAACCAACTCACCTATGTCCCGGGGGTCTAGGTAAATGAGGATACTCAAACCGCCCCAAAGAGGCTAAGATTACAAAGATAAGAACATATTGGTCCTAGGAGAATAGGGCTCGCACAACTTTCCAGCATTAAAAATTGCCTTTGTCTCTTTCCGATCGTGCTCTAAATAAAAAATACTCAAATTTATCACCTTTGATAGTATTTGGCATTTGGACGGTCCCTCAAGTTTTGTCGAGGAGAGCCTGTTTACATAGTAGTCTAAGACCAAACGAGCTCGTTGTCCTCGACTCGAGTTTGACCCATCAGTTCCTCTATTTATTTTGTGGATTTACTTTAAAAAATTAATAAAATTGAAATCAAAAGCAAAATTAAAAAGAAAAGTCAAAAAAGAAAAAAAAAGAGGGAGACAGTTATCAGCTGGGTTTCTCCAGAACCCAATAAAGTCACCTCGACTGCGCGGAGGAGTACCAGGCGAGCGAGTAAAGAAGTGGGTAATAAATAGAAAAAAAAGGAAAGGAGTGACATTTAAATGAGTAAAGCAGTGGGTAAAAGAAGAAGGGAAGGAGTGAGATTATAGGAACCATTTTATAGTCTCCCCCTCTCCCTACCCTCAGTTGCTTTTCCTACAGTGAAAGTCTCTTCGGCCATGGAGGAAGAGAGGTTGAGAGCGGAAGAGTTCGCGCATAGTCCGGTGCACTACGCAGTGGCGATGGGCGACTCGGTCGCTCTGGGTCGCCTGCTCACGTCGCTCCCCCGCCTCGCGCACCCGTCGGAGATACGCACGGAGGCCGACTCCGCCCGCGAGGAGCGCCTCGCCGCGGAGATCGCCTCCGTTCTGGATCGCCGGGATGTGCCTCGCCGCGACACGGCCCTCCACCTGGCGGTCCGTCTGGACCGCACCTCTGCGGTGGCTGCGCTCGCGAACGCCGGCGCGGATCCGTCACTCCAGAACGCAGCCGGGTGGACGGCGCTGCAAGAGGCGCTCTGCCTCCGGAGACGCCGCCTTGCGCTGATGCTTCTCCGTCAGCACCGGAGATCTGCGTGGGCCAAGTTCCGCCGCCGCCTTCCGCCGCTACTCGTAGCGCTCCGCCGTGTTTCGGACTTCTATCTGGAGCTGGAGTTCCACTTCGAGAGTCCGCTTCTCCCTTTTCTTCCCCGCGTTGCGCCCTCCGACACCTACCGCATCTGGAAGCGGGCAACCGACCTCCGTGCCGACACCTCTCTCGCCGGTTTCGACGGCCTCCGTGTCCGTCGTTCTGACCAGTCCTTCCTTTTCCTCGGCACCGGTACGGGCTCCACCGTTCCCCCGGGCTCCCTCCTCGTGCTGCACCGAGGCCGGAGGGAGGTGCGCGATGCGTTTGAGGGCGCCGAAGCGGCTGCTCCGGCTGCCGACGAAGCCGACATTGTCGCTGATGCTAGCGCCTATCGTCCAGGCCTCGACATCACGGCTGCGCAGTTGGTCAGCAGGACCAACTGGCGAAGGCGTGAGAAGATCGAGATGGTCGGTGAGTGGAAGGCCAGGGTTTACGAGATCCACAATGTCGTCTTCAGCTTCAAGACAATGAAGGCTTGTGCAGAAGAGGGCGAGAATGACGGTGATGACGGACAAAATCTCGTTGTGCCCCTCGACCTCCATGAGGATGACGATGAGGGCTTCTTGGTGGCGGAGATCCCAGATATGCCTCCGCGGCACAGCTGCTATGAGCCGAGGGTTCGGGAGAGGGAAGAACTCGGACAGACGGCCAGGAGGAGGAGTGTGGACGTGCGGCTGCGGGAAGAGGACAAGGAGTGGGCGAGACCAGCAAGGGTGAGGGTTGGGAGGAAGAAGGAGAAGGAGATGGTGAAGAGTTTGCTGCCGGTTGTGTGGCTGACTGAAGACTTCCCACTGAAGCTGGAGGAACTGATGCCATTGCTGGATATCCTTGCTAACAAAGTGAAGGCAGTGCGTCGCCTCCGGGAGCTGCTGACCACTAAATTTCCCCCCGGAACTTTTCCGGTTAAGGTAAACATAGATCTTGCATCTTCACCGATTCCATATGATGCCAACCTGCAGGATAATCTCTTTACTGCTTGCCGTTTATTGAGTTTAAAATTTTAAGGCAGACCTACAATCCAGTTGAATATTTTTTGCTTACAGTTGATTGAGTTTAAATTTTTAGGCACACTCCTACAATCCAATTGTGTGCCTACCCACAACATTAAATTGAATATATTCATATTTAATTAGATTTGATTGTCATTTACTGTGACTAATATTTTGTTTGCTATAGAAAGCTTTCAATAATATGGGATTCTTATTGAGTTTAGATAGAAAGATTCTTTCATTATCATCATCCATCCATAATTATCATTCATCTTGTTGAAGTTAAAGTCAAAAATTTACATTGTTGTTTTTATATATTTACAATATGAATAATTTTATTATGCTTCGATATTGAAATGTTAAATTTGAAAAATTCATATTAACACTATTTATTGAAAGACAATAGAGATAAGAAAATATAAATATCAAATATAGTTCTAAAATATTCTTATTAAATTGTAGGATCTTATGATCTCAATTCATAGAAAAGATCTCAATCTTTAGTTGTGATATCAACTCTAATCAAGTTAAGGCATTGCATGTGTGCAATAGAAGGATGAATCATTTGGATGTTCTGCTGCCTATGGCAGCGTAAATCATGGTGTCACAATGTAGCGCTCGGAAGAATAGAGTAAAGATTGTAGGCAGTGTGCTGCATTCAGTCAACCTATATCCTCCTTAATCTTCCATTTAAATCCCTTCTCAATGTTAGTTGTCACTGAAGAATTCCTGATTTGAATAGGTATTGACTTTTGTTGTAAGATACTCTTCTCTGAAAATTATCATGTCAATGCTGGCCAAATCTCAATTTTAACTTTACAATGAAGCAGGCCTTTACAGTGCTTCTCGAACTAATCTTGGCTGTTGATCAATCAATGTTCGAGATCTATTCCACTCAGGTCCAACGGCTATGAAAAGGGCCTTAACGAAAAGCACTCTGAAGGTCCACGGCACATTAGTCTTATTCGTGCTATGAAAGAAACTACTATGGTTGCTTCTGATGCGAGAAGCACCTATATTGAATATACTGTGGTGACCTAGTTTTGTGCTTAGATGAGAAAGTCTAACATTTTTGAATTCGTCGCAAAATTTGTCCCTAAAAATTCATTTTTTTGTAGTGAAATACTCTTATTTTCAACACCTCAGTGGGGAAGTAAATTCTCATTTTGGTTTTGTTTCTGCAGGTTGCCATTCCAATCTTACCAACTGTGAGGGTGGTGGTTACATTCACCAAGTTTGCCTATCTAACACAGTCTGAACAGTTTTTCACACCACTCTCAAGCCCAAGACTCTTGCCAGTGCCCGAAGATGAGGAGAATCACAAAGCTGAGACCCATAAGAGCTCATGGCTAAGGTGGAACACCTCTTCAACCAAAACATCTGTAAATCGATCAAAATCAGCAAACACTTCTCAAGTGATCGACCACACCGACCCATTCGACATCCCGAGCGATTATAAATGGGTTAGCATCCACACAAAGAGTCAGAATAGTAGGACCATGAAGCCAAAGAAGGGAAAGCAGATGGCATAACTGACAGAGGAGAGGAGAGAGCTGGTGCAACTTGCACAAGAAAATGTAATTTAGATCAATCCCATCAGAGCTGGTTATTAAATTGTTGGTTTGATGGTTTATATGCCTCGGGATGTCTAGTGAGCTTGTTCTATTGCTTAAGATTTTGTTTTTGTTCTCAGATATATGAACCATGGATTCGGCTTTCTCCTAATGTCAGGTTGGGCTGGTATCAGTGAGCCGTTCTTGGTTTGCATGACCTTGTTGGATTGAATGGACCTGTGTGTTTCATGTTCTGAAATGGCTGAGCATCGACCTATGGTTCATGAATTCAACAATAAAAAACCTTAGAATATTAATTTATTAACAACTTTTAAAAAATTGAAAGCAAATTTTAAATCAAATTAAGGTGAAAATGGTAAAATCGTGTGGATTATGGCTTTTGCATTTTCTGCGTGGTCCCCTAATCATGGGAAGAATGCTTGAATAAGACATATCGGGACCATTTAGAACACCAAAAGAGGAAGAGAGTTAAATCGAGATCTGAAGAACTAACCCTAAGATAACTGTTATGAATAAGGGTAACTCTTGTCATGTGAATTACATTATGAATCATTTATATTACATCTAATTAATTATAAATTATATAAAATAAATATAAAAATTAATTATATATTTGAAAAAGTATATTATAAATTGATACGGCAGAAGCCTATAATGATCACGTGGCCCGCAAGATCCTAATGAGTGTGGGGTTATCAATCAAAATTATGGATAGCAAGCTGACAACCTCATCCTCTAGCAGCGACTTCGACCTCACGTGTCGATCTCTACTTGGTCTTACGGGCCGATCTCATCTTGACCTCAAGTCTTGGGTCTCATCTTGGCCTCAAACCTCAGGTCTCAACCTTAACCTCTGTTCGGCCTCATGAGTTGATCTCATCTTAGCCTAGAGTCTCGAGTCTCGACCTCGACCTCGACCTTTGCTTGGCCTCACGGGCTAATCTCATCTTGGCCTAAGTCTTGAGTCTCATCTCGGTCTCAAATCTCAAGTCTCGATCATGACCTCTGCTCAGCCTCACGAGTCGATCTCATCTCAACCTCAAGTCTCGGGTCTTGATCTCGACCTCTGCTTCATCTAGGTCTCGGACATAAACCTCAAAAATGCCTTGATCTCGAGCGCCAACCTCATCTCAACCTCGGATCCCAAACTTGGGCTTTGCTTGGCCTCGAGCGCCGACCTTATCTCAGCCTCGGGTCTCGAGCTCGATCTCAGCCCAGTCTTATGCACCGACCTCATCTCAACCTCAACCCGGTCTCATACGCCGACCTCATCTAAACCTTGAATCTTTCATTATCCGCTTCTAGGTTAAGTTCATAAAGTCAGTTCGTACGTAAGATCATGAAACCCTAAGGCTGTTTCCCTCGAAAAATAAAAAAATATCCCAAAAGACATAGACAATTAGAATGTGTATATAGAGTATACCATAAATGGTAGCAAGTATTTCGGAACATATCTTAAACGGATGTTAATGTTTCGAAGATTTGATACATTGATAACTCTATAAAAGGCTATCCATACCCATGGACACAGGTATGCACATATAAAACTCTAATTTTTTTCAAGTCCTTAATCTCCTTCCTCTAGCAAAACCCCTAATTTAAGTAGGAGTGGCTTATCGAGATCCACTCCGACCCTATTCTAACTCTCTTTTGAAGTGCTTTTCAGATCCCTTCATCCCTTTCGATGACTATCTCCAGGGAGTATGCACGTCAGCCTGTTCGTTGACCGGTGACTTGATTATCTACGGTATTTAGCCGGAACAAATTGGAGTCGTTTGTGAGAACTCTGAGCTAGGACATGATGATGGTTAACACCGAAAGAATTAATGACAATCACGATTCCGCTGGAGAAAAAAGTTGTGACGAAGTAATAGTTATGACACTAGAGAAGATTAATGGGTTGGTGTCCCAAGCGATGTTAAATGTACTACAACAACACTCGTTATTTTAGACTTTGCCCTTAGGGGCTACTCCTCCCTCACAAGATGAACCCTTTATTTCTAGCAAAGTGCCCCCACTATTAGGGAAGCATACCCATTATGAACTCTCTTAACGAAAAGATAACCCTTCTATGAGGATTCACATGAATATCAAGCTGAGATATCCCCTCTGTTATATTTAAGAGGTGTTCTAAGACAATCACTTTAGATATTGTATTATCTATTAGATAAATAAAATCACTATTTGAGTATACATTTTCTATGTATTGGATTTGATCTTAAACTCAATTACTAAGGTCCAAATACAATGCATATTATGAAAGAAATTATAATTGAATCATAATTAGTGGGTATCTCTACATGTGTAATTATATATATATATTGAAATATTCCTTAGTCGATGAATTGATGAGACTGAACATCATCAATTCTGTGAGACTAGCATATGTTAGACTTCATATTTTATTAAGCAGGTGATCCTTACTGGCTAGAAACATTGGGATATTGAGAGTTAACATATGGATACTGGTTAAGGATAACTAGTTCATCGAAAGTGATTTGCCATAAGACTTCATGTGGTTCTATAAATTTATATGAAGATCTCTTTGTAGCTCGATTGTAAGTTTTTTTGGCTTGAGGTATTCAAGTCATCTTGGTCATGAAGACTTATATTTAACATCTTAAGCAAGCGTCTCTACGAAGATGTGGACCTGAAATGATTGGATATAAGCCGAAGTGTCCGAAAATCTTTTAATAGCCAATAGAGGATTCACTACTCCTTTAATTAGGAGATGTATACCATATAACCACTTGTCAGGATTGTTACTTGTAAGTCTTTGGTTAAAGTAGAAGCATGTCAAGAGGATGGTCCTCTTGGATATTTATTTTGAGTAACTTGAATTCATAAGACAAGGAACTATAGCTTGGGTTATGTATGACGTAGTCAGTCTAGTGGGGACTGACACATAGACTATATCCTGAACTAAGCGGGTATAAGATGAGTGAAAAGAACAGACACACGAACAAATGTAGTTGCTGAAGGGTTCAAAAGTGCTTCTGAATTCAACTATATTTTTTTGATTAATTAGGGGTGATGATGTACTCCTAGGTGTCACTCATGATTGATCCATAATTAATGGTTAATTATGGACGACCAACATAAATTGGAAACTTATAAGGTCACATGCACTATGAGTTTCTCCAAGAGATATAAAATGAGTTTGACAATTGAATTCTCTTCTGCAACAATTGGATTCTCAAATCAAGAGAGATTGAGTTTGATTGGACCAGACAAATGGAAAATATAAAAAATATTTTACTAGAAAGGAAGTGCGGATGGACCACATCTTTTGAAGACAAAGTGGACCCTCTTTAGTTTAATTATTAACTAAATTAGTTTGATTTAAATTAAAGGTGATTTGATTTTGAACTAATGTGGTTTGGCTATGAACCAAACTTAAGTCTAGCAGTTTGAATTTTGATTTAATGGATGCAGTTTTTTGTTAGCAAATCATATCTGTTAGAGATTTATAAATATAACTCTTATGAAGATTTTTTATAAGATTGAAAACCTAGTTGTTAGGTTTAAAACTGTAGCCCCCTCTCCTCCTCCACTGTTTGAATAGCCACTAAACACAAACACAAAGCCTTCTCCTCTTTGTGTTGTCGCCACCTCTGACCTCTCCCTTGGTGGTTCTTGTTGCCGCTGGCCAAAGAAAGTCATCCAAAGCTCCCCACCAATCATTGAGCATCCTAGGATTAGTGTCCTTCCAAGGGTCAGCCATCTCGGTGCCAAAGGAAGCTACAACCGGTGGTGGAAACAAAAAACATGATGGGAAGCAACAGTTGCTTTTCCACCAAAAGGTATTGTTTCCTTCTTACGTTTTGGCCATTGTTCTAGGGCAATTGTTGTCACTGGAGCAACCATGGAATTTAGGTTTGATGCCCTTCTTGATAACGAACCATACGATATTCAAACGGTGGTATGATCACCTGCGTTCAATCTGATTCGTATCGCTAGATTGGCTCGAGCTGTCGGATACAAAATCGAACCATAGGTCCTTTATTGGATAACTTGTCTCCACCCTTCGACTAGTATCAAAGCGGAGACACGATATGTGACTTAGGAAAGTCATCTCGAGGAGATCTTTGCATGGATACGAGTAGAGACAACTTTGCTCAAGGTTGCTAGTTGATGTCATTTCCACTTCACGCCATCCAAAAGGTATAAATTTATTTATGTCTTATCTATGATTATGTTTGCATGTGTATATAACTTTATGTGGTTGTTATACGTAGTTAGTAATAAAATTTTTATTATGCTTCTGCTACATGTTTAGAGAAATATAAATTTTAAAATTACGCATATTGAAATCCAACAGTGGTATCAAAGTCATCGCGTGTTTCAACATATATTGTAGATATTTATTTAATGTGTTATGGGTTGTCTAAAATTATATTTTGGATATGTTAGGATATTTTAGATCAAGAAATTATTCTTTAATCTGATATAAAAATTTTTATCGTTTATAAAAGTTTTCAAATTTATTTGAAAATCTAATTTTGAAAATTATTTCCTAATATGATTAAGAAAATTAAATTTTAAAATTATTTTTTAATTAAATTAAAAAAATTTAGATTTGGAAATTTTCCTTATATATATATATATATATATATATATATATATATATATGTTAACAAAGATTTCAGTGCAGCTTAAGTGTAAATTTTCTTTGACTTGCGGTATTCAAGTCACCTTGGTCATGGAGGCTTATACTTTAACATCTTAAGCAAACATCTCTGAGGAGGTGTGAACGCTAGATGATTGGGTATAAGTCAAAGTACCCGAAGGTGTATGAATAGCTCACAGAGGATTCACCGCTCCTTGAAAAAAGAGACGTATACCTTGCGGTCGCTTATCAGGATTGTTACTAAAAGTCTTTGGCTAAAGCATTACATGTCAAGAGTATGGTACTCTTGGACACATGTACAAGTAACTTGAATCCACAGGACAAGAAAGTAGCTTGGGCTAGGTGTGACATAGTCAGTCCTAGTAGGGACTGACACATAGACCATGTCCTGAACCAACCAGGGTATAAGACGGTGAAAGGAACGAGACAGGTTTCATTGGAGCTGCTGAAGGGTTTAGAAGATGTTCTGGAATCAATCGTTAATTTTTTGATCAATTGAGGATCATGATGTACTACTAGGTGTCACTCATGATTATTTTATAATTAATGGTTAATTATGGATGATCAACATAATCTAGGAACCTATTGAGTCACACGCACTACAAGTTCTCTGAAGGACTTAAAACGAGTTTGAGAATGAGATATTCAGAATGAGAGAAATAAAGTCTGGTTGGACCAGACAAAGGATAATATGATGGAATTCGTCTTATGAAGACGAAATGAACAAAATTGATTTCGTTCAAATCAGAGGTCGTTTGGTTAGTGAATCAAATGATTCGATTTTGAACTAAATTAAACTAACTTGGTTTGATTTATAATGGAAGAGATTTTTGGTAGAACGGGTGCAATGAAAAGCTTCATCTTGTGAAGATGAATCAAACAAAACTAGTTTGAGTCAAATCAGAATTTGTTTGGTTAATGAACCAAGTGAACCAAAATAAATCTGATTTGTTACAGTATCGGTTTGCTACAGTATTAGGGTTTTCAGCCAGTCTGGTTCAACCCTGTTTTTCTCCCCGCCGCGCGCTCACGATCAGCCCTATTTTTCTCCCCACTGCACGCTCACGATCAGCCCTGTTCTTCTGCCCTAATTGCATGATTTCATCCTAGAAATCATGTGGTCGTCGACGAAAAACAAGGGATGATCGGGGTTTAAAAGGAGCTCAACAGTGAGCAAGTGTTTAGAGAAAAACCTAGATTCCTCTTCTCCATCGTCACAACTCTCCCTGCCGTGCACAAGGATCGCAAGAATCGTTCTCGCGATCCCGACGTCGCCGGCCGTGGTGACAGTGGACGGAGGAGCTGACCACGGTACATGAGGACTGATACCCTAGCGGCGTTCCCCTCTTCCTCTTCTTCTTTTCTTCACGATGGGCTGCTCTGCCACCGCCGCTGCTGTCCTCTTCTTGTGGATGATCGCCGAAGCACAATGAGTTGGAGCCTGAGCCTGTCGCCACCGTCGGAGCGCCACCTGATGGCTGCTGCCACCGTCGCCAGAATCCTAAGCACTAGTGATGTCGATTTTACTTCCAGACAGTGAGTAACAGCAGTGAGAAATCTAGAGAGTCGGCCCTCTTTCTCGTGCTTCTTCTTCCTTGTGAAGAGTTTGTTACCGATGCCAACAATCCAGTAGGAATCTAGTGTAGCTTCCAGATCTGGATCTTGTTGATCATTATTAGTGGATAGTAAACATTGGAAAGGGAAAAAGACACTGTCAATCGATTTCGATCGTTTGACGATTGTATGTTATCTTTCCTAGGAGCTTATGAAGCTTTCGGAGAATTGTTCCATTGTCACTGGAAAGCATTTTTCGATCGTTTTGTCCTAAATCGGCGGTCAATGGTTAACCATAAAAAATTACACTGTGAATACGATTCTCGGTGATAGTTAGAAAACCCTGGAATGATTGCGGCAAACGTTGTTGCATGGTTTTCGGAATAAGGCTTCTCTCGATTCGATCGTCATCGATCATCGGCTAGTACCGAGAACGATGATGCGACTCGTGACTTCCGAAGCTGTCTAGACGAGAGCTTGATGTGGATCACCAGTAGAGGTGGGACTTCGACGAGGACCACTCAATTGATGCCAACACCGCTCAACATCATCATCAATAAGGTACGCATTTAGAATAATTTATTATTCTAAAAATTTTAATTTTTTATCATTCCTTGTACGTTGTTATTTCCTATTATGCATGCGTGTGTTGTGTTAATAATTAGTTTAATTATTTATTTATTTCTGCTGCGCACGTTTGTGAAACGTGTAAACACGCGCATTGCACTAGGACGATCCCAACAGTGGTATCAGAGCCTGATAGTGCAAGGCCTATGCATAAAATGGTTTTACGTGTAGTAGTTAGTCGTAAATCTAATTTAGGAAATTTTATGATTTAATTTAGAATTTTTAATTATAGAAATTTCCTAATTGGTTAGGAAATTTCGTATTAGAAAATTTATTTCCTAATTAATTAGATTTTCTTAATTAAAATTTTATTTCTAAAAAAAATATTAAGATTTAATTTAAAATTTCTAATTATAGAATTTTTTAATTTGTTAGGAAATTTAAATTAGAAAATTTATTTCCTAATTAATTAGATTCTCTTAATTAAAGATTATATTTTTTAAAATAAAATATGTGATTAGATATGGAAATTTATTTCTTAATCTAATTAAAAATTTTTGATTTTTGAAATCAGATTCTTAACCATATTTTATTAAATAAGATTTACGATAACTATGGCTGGAAATAGTCATAATTAGTTGCTTTAATTATGTCATGTCATTCATTTGTCATGATTAGTTGAATTAATTATGTTATGTCATATCATTTATCATGATTAGTTACATTAATTATGTCATGTCATTTATTACCATGTCATGTAGATAATTTGTTGTTTGCATGAAAAGATGATGAGACCTGAAAATCCCTTATAAATAATTAAAGCTAACACTTTTTGCTAATATGGTTAGAACCGAAGTTTAATTTCTTGTTTGGGTTGTTGGACTTTCTCCAAGCCCGGCCTGAAATTAAACATGTTAGAACTATCAAGATATGATCTCACGATTAGCAGACTGGCTTTAACTTGAAGTATTGATTTATTGGACTCTCTCCAAGGTCAATGAAGATAGAGGTGATCTACTGTGTATTAATTAAACACTTAGAAAAAAATTTTAAATTTTTTTGACTTTCTATTGCACTTACACAAATTTTTTCTTTCCTTCCCTAATTTTATATATCCCATTTTTGCTATGATCAAAGGGGAAGAGTAGGCTGAGGTTCAGGGGAGGTTATAGTTCTAACATGAAACATTTTTTTCATGCTTAACCTATTTATTTAGTTCTATTTGTTTTCCTTATTTTTTAGTTTAACCCTAACTGGACCTAAGTTGATGCACATCAAAAAGGGGAAGATTGTTGGTGCCCCAGTTAGTTTTGATGTGATCAACCAGGTTAAGTTAGGTCCTGTGTTGTTCTAATCCCTCTGCTAAGTGTGCAGGAACTTAGGTACGGAGAAAGTCGAGCGTAAGACATAGCTGACAAGAAGGGTTGCACGGGGAAGTGAGCCGACGGGCTCAGTGCAATCCGAGGGATGCAGAAGCTACGGAAGAGTACGCCGGTGGAGCGAGAAGGACGTGTGCGACGTCCGAGGGACGAGAAGCCGGGAGGAAGCACACTCGAGAGGCGAAAGGCCGGAATCAGGTTCGGGTGAGCCAACTTTGGTTATCCAGAAATCACCCAACCAACGATTCTATAAAAAAGTCAATAAAAGTCAAACTATTGACTTTTGACTGTTGACTTTGGCCAGAGTAGAAGACTTAAACTTAGACTTTTGGACAGTGGCTTTTGAAAAAAAAAAAGAAAAGCTAAGATTTATCTTTTATCATATAAAAGATAAATACTTAATTTTTATTAAGAATAATTCTCTTTATCTTTTATTAAAGATAAAGTTTATCCTTATTTAATCAACCGCTACAATCAAAGCCTATCTCCGATCAACGGTTAGGATCGCATCAACGGATCAACAGCCAAGAGAAAGTTCATCTACGATCAACGATCCAGATCTATTCTCTTGGGCTATAAATAAGACTTAGAGTTTTAGAAGTTAGATAATCAATCTGTATAATTTTCTCTCTAAGTCTCTGTGCTACAACTGTAAATGCTTCTCCACCTAAAGGAGTTCTAATTGAGCATTAACCGCCTTGGAAGCAACGATCCAGTTGCAACCAAATTTTTTTTTTTAAAGGTTAGTGTTATTCTTTTTAATCGTCTATTCACCCCCTCTAGCCGGTCCAACCCGATCCTACA
>NC_133875.1:10621399-10692171 GCF_044706935.1 Curcuma longa | reverse complement strand
TGACCAACCTGGTAACATTGACCTGAGGTTGATTGCACCAACATGAAGGATCGATGCAATTAATAATTCAGGCATATCTTTTGCCTTCTGCTGAAATATTTTGATAAAGTTTGTCGATATCTGACTATGTGAACATCCAACATATATGTGTGAATCGCAAAGTCAAAACTATCATCCATCTAATACATTTATTCGAAATGTGACAATTCATACTAGAAAAAACTATCCGAGTCTTATGACTATATCAAAAGTTTCAGTAAGGCAAAGTGGAAGTGCAAGAATACCAACACAGCTTCTTCAAAAGTGATTTTCACCATGGTCGACTAGAAGCTGCAACAAAAAATGAAATGATTAAATAAAATATTTAAACTAAATAAAAAGAATTCAATAAAAGAACAAATATTAATCTTCATAATAATACCAAAGATAGAGGCCAAGCGACTGAAGCACCAGTAGCATCTCCCATGATCTTGAATGATCCATAAGACCTTATTAGTCGTTCTTCCCAGACTATAGGAACCTGAACATTTACTTCACACCAATTTGAACCTAATTCTTCGTCTCCAACTTCAGTTGATGGATCCACACTACATACTTTTCCCAACGCAACTTTTTGAGAAGGATTTGTTATACTCAGAATAGTACATTCATACCAACCTGAAATAAAAGCTTATTACAAAACAATAGGGCTTAATACATCACTTTGAATAGTGCATTTCCTAGTTCTAGTGCATAACCTGTGTGAAATTTGGATATCAGTTGGAATACCATCTGTGCAAAAATGTACCTAACTACAAATAACAACACTCTTTCAAGATAAATCATCTAACATCGAAGTTAGCATCAGAAGACCTTATAATCTATTTGGTGTTATATTATAGTTGTTCTACATAGTTTTCCTTCTATTCTATTCCACATTCTCAACTTTTCCATTTTGGTGCATGAAATTTGCATCAACTCTACAGAAACTACGCTCACTGTGGGAAATGATAATGATATGCACTTCAAAAGATGATTTAGTTAACACCTTAACGATGGGGGCATCTCTTTAATGACAACAAAAAAAATGGCTTCAAGTAATAGCTCCTTTATTTATTTTATTGTCCTTAAAATAAGAACCTTAGTATTATAAAATAACTCTGATCTAATACTGCCTAGTTTATTTATGACAATATTGATGTTTATACTAACCAATTATAAGAGACATAAGAATGTAAAGAAAATAACAATCAAAAGACAGCATTACATTTTAAAGAATATATGAAAAGATCTGTTCAAATTACTTGTCCAGAACATATTGTAATAACCACCAAAACCTATTACTAAATCCACCCAGAAAGCACAAAGCAAAGCAAAGCATCCTTATATGCAATGTCAATTTAAATTAATAACACAAAGGTAAAAAAAATTTATTTACAGGAAGTTTTCTTAGCAAGGCCTGAAGTGCTTATCCAATGAGATCAGGAGAAACTTCTCTTTAGGTCATTCAGTAACCCTTTTTTTTTTGAATTACAATTATTTTATTTTAATGACCTTAACATAAATAAGTGAATGAGTTAGTTTGAGAATGAAATTTTCATCAAATCTAAAAGTTTTCAGAAGCCAATGCCAACATGCCATAATAGAAAAGGGAAACAAATTAGCATTCCAACTAAAGAATTTAACTTCTGATTACTTGTTCTTCCATAACAGAATAGTGCATCAGCTAATCAAGAAGAGCATTGCTAGTGATCCCATAATTGCATCTAACAGGTTGACAACACAATGCATGTCCTAGAAAACTGCTAAATGTGAGCCAAAAATAAAGAATCTCTCCTTAGCAGGAAATGTTAATTGATATTTGTGGGTTCTTAGCTTGGAAACCATGAACCTACCAGCACTCAACAGGATTTGCACTATTCAACCTGAAATGTACTACTTCTCAAAAAGTAGTACACTTGTAATAGAGTTTCAAATGACTTACTTCAATAGGGCTTTGAGTTACTGATGTAGTAGCTTGAACGTGATTGTTCGGCGATAATGCAATTGAAGAATCTGATGGATTCCCTTGCATTCGATTCTCACTTACAATAGACCTTAATTCGTTCAATTCCTTCTGTAGTTGTTAATTTCTCGCTTGTAACTCTAAGGCAGCGCGATGACTTGCTTTGCGACTAGGAACTGTTCCATTAACGTCAGCAGCTTTAACACCTAAACCATATAAGTTAACACGTCCAGATTTTCCATTCCCCATGACTTTATAGTAAGCCGTTGCCATTATCACTTGAAGCCCCTGATTGTAACATTTTCATTTGCTCCTACACATTGTAATCGATTTAATATTCATAACAATTTGACATTTCAAAAGTATAAAATAAGTGAACTCACAATTTTCTCTCCCACCAATGCATTGGCAGGAGTACCGTCCTTCTTGGAATAACAAGTCATGAACATGTGCGAGAGCGAAGGTTCATGACCAAGTTTTTCATGCTACAACATTAAAGTAGTGTCTGTTATCTGTAATAGTATATCGATTAAAAACTTCAAGTCAGATATCTAAGTTGAGAAACATTACCTCCATCTCATGAATAATGGAAAACCCTCTTTGACTTGTGTGATGCGTATATAATTGATGACTTCGACTTTCTTTATTTTTCTCACTAGCCTCCTGCAACATATATAACCATGCGTAAGCTTCAAACTTTATCAGAATCATAACTGATAGGAGAAAACAACATACTATCCCTTCTTTAGATAGCCATTGCTTCACAAGGGCATTCCAATGTGATTCATTTACTCTATCTGGAAGAAGTAGGGAGGCTTGGCCGGTTGCTGGAGGTGGGATCAACACCTTTGCGATTGCTTCATGACGCCTCATCTTGTTGACCATCTTCTTGAAGTTGCACAAGTACCCATCGAGCTCCCAGAGCGTGTCCGCGTCCATCATATCAAAGTCAAGCTTGATCTCGTCGCCGTTCTGCGATGCGGCGTCATTTCGCTTGGTGACGATGTCGAGGACTTGGGGCGTCTTATCAGTGGCAGGCTCTGCAACCCTTCGCTCAGCTTCTTCTTCCTTTGCCTTGGGTTTCAGAAGCTTCACCGGCGCCCTCGCGAGCTGTTGAGGTGGCGCCGACACCGGCACCGGCGACGGGCTCAAAGGAGGAGGTGGGCTCAGTGCTTGCACTGGCGACGCTTGTGGCAATGCCGGAGGTGGTGGAGGATTATTTCTAACAACCATCTCCATGGCGGGGGCTTCCTGCTCCAGAGCAATCCGCTGATTCTCATACTTGTCGAAGACCGGTGCAAACAGCCCCTCAAATTGCAGGAGGTATTGTTGGGCGAACTTGTGCACCACATGGCCTGGCGGACTGTACAGCAAGGCATTGTTAAACGTCAATTGAATCTCTGCTGCAAACTCCGCCGGGGAAGGGTAGAGCCCCTTGTTGAGCTTCTTCTTCACTGTCCCCAAGTCCATCGGCGTCTTGATGATCTGGAAGTAGCCATGTAGGCCCATTCCGACGACGTCAACCGGCGAGTTGAACCATCCGCTCTGTTTGTTCTTCATCAGCTTTGACAAGATCTGGCCGCATTTCTTTCTTCATCGTGGAGGAGAGGAGCTTATCTACTTCCGCCGATCGCGCCTGAAGCCTCAGATCTGGGTGGGTATTGATGAAGAGATCCGAAAGTCTCGAAATCATGGGATCGCGGAATGGAGCGGAGGAGGTGACCTCCCGGCCACCGCAATAGATCCTGACGCGCTGAATCCAGCGGGTAGGACGGCGGACTGGATCTCCCTCGACTCAATCCGGCACATCAAGCTCCGCACTTGGTCGAGCTCCGACATCAGCCGGCGCTTCAGCTCCCTGTGCTCCCCCTTGGAGAACGTCGAGATGTGGAAAGACAGGTATCTGCTGCCTCCATCGGCGGCGAGATTCCTGCGTTTTAGATCCCCGCCAGCTTCCGATCGAAGGAAGAAGAGTCTTCCAACCCAGCAGCACTACAATTCGGAATCGCCTCGTCGCCCTCCGTGGCGTGGAATCGAGCCGCCGCAGCATGATCGCTGGCGTAGAGATTAGGCTCAGTCCTAGGGTTTTGGTTAGAATTGGGAATAGGATTCTTCCTCACAAAATCATTCGGTTCTCGCCAGTGCTGCTCATTACTGCTCGCCAGAATCGCCGACGCCATCAACCGGCAATTATGGGCCTCAGATCGGGTGGGATCCGACAAGCTC
The DNA here is from genome assembly GCF_044706935.1 of Curcuma longa. NCBI lineage: Eukaryota > Viridiplantae > Streptophyta > Magnoliopsida > Zingiberales > Zingiberaceae > Curcuma > Curcuma longa. Next base: position 10,687,961 of record NC_133875.1, on the reverse strand, counting down.
TCTTCCCTCCGTCGCCGAGAGAGGATATACGGTCATCAGGAATGGGAAAAGGGGGCAAAGCAGGACTCGTCGGCGATACGCCGACGCCGGCCGGAGAGAGACGTCGGAGGAAGAAGAGAAAGGGAGAAGCAAAACGGCAAGGTTTTCGGGACGCGAAACGAGGTGAAGACAGCTCGTCGAGGAAAGGGAGACTCGGCTAAGGGCAACCGACTAAAAGTTGAGTTTAATAAGAGAACCTGAAGGGGTGCAGGTGCGGAGCGAATAGGTGCAAGTGCGGAGCGAATAGGTGCGATGCACCACGATCAAACTCACAGCGATCGGTGTTGTGAGTTCTCAAGATTTTATTACAAAAATGTCACTCAAATTTTAAATGTCTTAAAAATTATATTTTGATGCATTTTAACTAAAATGCCTCATTAGATAGTGTCTTCTAAAATCATTTTTCTTGTAGTGGACTCAACGTGGAGATATAAAAGGGCATTAGAGATCTAGGTCAAAGGGGATCAATCCAACAAGAGTCCACCATCATCTCACCTCGGTTGGGAAGGATTAACTCATGAAGGAATCATCGTTTGAAGAGGAGAAGAGGGTATGGAACTCTTACCCTCTTAGCTTCCAAGAGTCCATCTGAAATTTGTTGTCTCCGGTAGCTCCGGGAGTACGCAAATTGATACGGATCGTCGAGGCTAGTGTTCAACACTATCTCCGTAAACGATATTGCTCCGCTACGGTGCTAACGGATAGCAGCAATTCGTTCCCAAGATACAACGACGAATGTCTCGGAATAGTAGCACTCCAAATTCCAAGACCAGCGAACTTTCTCGTAGGCTTTTTGGACTCCTAATGCACTAGATGAGATGAATGCACAAGGAAGAGAAGAATCGATGAATTGATCGATGAAATTTCCAATCTGGAGGGATCTATTTATACCAAATGAAGAGGTTGAATGCCCTTTGGGTGAGAGGATGTGTTCTTTGGGCTGGATCGATCTGGATCGTCCAATCTGAAGGGTTGTAACCCTTCACATAGCCCACTTTAATCTCATCCATCAGATCTGAAGGGTTGTGACCCTCAGATCTCTCCTCTTGTCATCAGCCATCGGATCTGGATCTAATGATCCATTCGATCTGACGCTTCAGATCAAGTCTCATCCCAAGCGGTCAGATCGTGACTCTTCGCGATCCAACGCTCCAGATCGCATCACAAGCGATCCATCACACCTCTTTGATCAACGGTTGTCATCCGTTCGCCCAATCAACAGTCCAGTCATCTCTTCTTGCCCACGTGGATGCCACATAGGCATTGCCACGTCAGATACGAGCCTGACACGTCACCCGAGTGCCACGTAGGCACTGCAATGTCATCTGGAGCATAAATTTAAGCTCCTCAATGCTCCTCGCGACGACGCGTACGTACAAAGTGCAAAGTGCGCCTACAAAGCGCCCATTGCGCATTGCGCACGTGGCGGGTGGCGGGCTCACAGGTGCGAGCACCTGCTCGCCCCTGAGAAGAGAACACCTGGTCTTTTTGTGTTAACTCCATTAACACAGCATCATTAATAAGGAAAGAAAACACATCAAAAATTTTCGATGTGGGACTATTCTCCCATGCATTTCCTTATATATAACATTAATGAATAATTAATGTTATTCGGGCCGACTTTAAACAATTAATTTCTCATTCACCCTTAATCGATTTTGAGCAAATTAATAGTCTAAATCTATCTACGCGAAACGTAGATTTCGATTTTGAAGTCAATTACGACTTTCATCAATTGATGACATTCCGATTTTTTCACAAAATCGTATTGGTCCATTAAGGCCCTAATATCCAACAAACATAATCATAGATAACAAACATAAATAAATTATATTTTTTTATGATATGAAGCGGAAATGACATCAACTAGCAACGTTGAAAAAGGTTGCTACTCGTATCCACTCCGAGATCCCCTTGAGATGACTTCCTTAAGTCACGTGTCGTGTCTCTATTTTGATATTAGTCGAAAGAAGAAGATAAATAATCTGAGAAAGGACCAATGGTCCGATTCGGTATCCAACGTCTCAAAACAATCTGGCGATACGAATGGGATTGAATAGAAATGATCACACCATCGTTCGAAGGTTGAATGGTTCCCTATCAACAAGGAGCAATGAAACTAATGGTGTGGGAGTTCCGGCAACAATAATTGCCTGCCGGAACAACAGCCAAAGAGGAAGGAAGAATGATACCTAGCTCACGGCGAAGAAACAATCATTACTTCTCTTCTTGTTCCTTGTTTCCACTGCCAGTTGCAGTTCCCCTTTGGCTCGAGGAAAGGCTAACCTAGGGTGATTATCACGTCCTAGGAGACGATTGTTCAAAAATTTCAACAGCATCTCCCTCGTAACAATCCAACTTTTCCTAATACATGATAATATAGAAAAGCCCACAATGTTGATCAACAACACAATACATGATCTTTAGCTACAACACAATAATAAATGTGACCCACACAGCCACTCACACATGTACAACATATACATCACATATAACAACCACCACAACCTCAAATCCATAATCAACAACGAAAATACCAAAACATCGCGATAGGCATCATAATCCAAAACAACCAACAAACCCACAAATAACGACACTAGAAATTCCGCAACAGAATATAACAAAATCCAAATCCACACAACTATGAACGTAAATCCAAACCACGGATACTCACAAAACTCTACGAGTCCACATACCAAATACAACAGAATCCCTATGAATAATCCACAATACAAATCTCCTGCTGTGAGATGGAAGTAGCCCGGTAGAATTTCAAGCGTTAATTGTCATCCTTACCTGTTACCTAGGGAGAAAACAAAGAGACCCCCAGGGTCTAGGTAGTAAGTATACAATACTTAGTGGGTATAATCAAGAAAGTGCACAACAAAGTAATATATATAATAGATCAGCATGATAGCATACTAGAACAATAAACTACGTATAACAACAATTATCATGTAATTCAATCACAATCATATATCAGCAAGTCTAATAGTCATGGTTATGTAACAACAAGTGCAATGATCATGAATGCAGCAGACAACACCAACAATGTATGCACATGTGAAATGCATGGTCACTGTCTGCACTCGTCACCCCTAGATACTCATCCAGTGTAGTGAACTGAGGCGCACGACAGAAAAACCGCACTCGCTCCAACAACAAACCACTTCTAATAAGTGGGGAGCGGGCGAGATCAGGAGGACTATATAGTCAGTCCTGGTTGCACCCAACTTAGCGCAACAATTGCTCTCACTCTTGTGCCACTATCATACATCGATAAGTGAGGCCAACTACAACAATAATGAATGACACATCTACTACTATCATGTATATGTCATGATGCTCAGTGCAACAATTAAGCCTATATCTAATCAGGCATAATCAACAGATCATACTATGGTATTGAGCAACAAATAAGGTACTAAACAGTATATAGATCAACATCTAGAATACATAATAAGGTATCATGTCAGGATCATACAACTGAGATAGCAAAATCATCAACAATGTAATTAACAACATAAATAATTAAGGGGGCGCTTGGTATACATTTGGTAATGGGAATGAGTATTATTTCCATTGAGGGGTTAATGGCAATGAGAATTATTACCGAATTTTTGGTGCTTGGTATAGATACTAGAATGAAGAATGAGAATCAGTCTAACGAGTTTGTCGTCGATGCTGTTGTACTTGAAGTCGTCGAGCACGGTGACGCGGCAATCGTGGGAGGAGAGGAGGCGGAGGTGGAGGGGATGGGCGAGGAGAAGCAGGTCGCCCCATCCCTTTTTCTCCCACCTATACTCCACAGAGAAGGGTCGGGTGAAGGAGGCTTCGCCGGAGATCGGATAGCAGGCACTGAACGGATCAAGGGCTGGCTCATAGGCAGGATCAGGGAGAGCTGTGAGGTGCACGACGCCGACGAAGCCCGGGGCGAAGAGCAGCGAGTTGCCCTGCTACGCGAGGAGTAGCAGAGGAAGGCCTGACGCTGTTGAAGCAGAGAGTGTGCTTGGTGAAGGAGGCGTTGCGGAGACGTCGATGAAGGCGTTGACGGAGGAGATGGAGATCGCGGTGGCGGCGGTAGTGGTGGAGTAGGTGACAAAAGGGCTTCCGCGGACGAGAAAAAAGCGAAGCGAAGGGGGAAAAAGCTGCGCAGATGGGAATGAGTTTGATAACCAGGGGAGGGGTAGGTTATGAAATCAGGGATATCAAATCCTTATTTTGATTTCCATTCCCGTCTACCAATCATTAAAAATGGGAATGAAATAGATTTCATTCCCATTCCCCTCTCCTAAACCCGCCTACCAAGCACCTCCTAAGTACTTACGAACAATCTTGTGTTAACCAAGCACAGGAGTACCCACCTGATGTACGGATGTCGATTGAAAGAAACTCAGCAAATATCCCCTCGAATATAACAGGATCACAAATCACGATCAATGCTGGCTAAATACAATTCAAGTCTCTGGAGATTTTTATGAATCACTTCTGTAGTATCCCTAATCTCAGTATTTGTCCATTAAATCTTTTATTCTTCCGTATAAGGTATCTTCTCAAATTGAAGTGAAAAAGAGCTATTTTACTAGAGGATGTTGATAAGTCATTGCCTTTAAAGAAAGGTTATTAATCGTCTACAATAATAAAAGCAATGACTTGTCAACATCCTCTAGTAAAATTCCTCCATACTTATTAACTTCCAAATAAATCAGTGTGAAGTCTACTTAACATTCCATAAGTGCCATCGATGAAGGTCAAAGCTCCTCTTTTAAAAATCATGAAATAAATCTTCTGAGCATTGGTTCCTCAGCTCTGGTTATCCTCTACTAGCTTGATAGTAGTTGGAGAAGACTGGGCAGCGTAGGAAAGCAGCGGGAGGGGAGACTTGGCCTGCGCCTGCGTTGGCGTCAAGTGGGCAACAATCGCTGGTAGAGGTCGGAGATCACAGCAAGGAGGGGCAGATCAAGAGAAGGGAGGCAGTCCTGCTATCAACCAATGAGGGAACCGGAGCCTCCAGCAGAGACAATGGAAGTAGATGGAGTAACGGAGGAAGGGCTCTCGGCTAGTGACGAGGAAGCCATCAAGAATTGATTCTCTCTCGTTGGCGGCTCGGTTCGGCTGCGACGACAGAGGATCGCGACAAGGAACACCCACCAACTGCGAGCTTGGGCAGAGGAGAAAGGTCGCGGCCGAACACCAACGGAGGGAGGTTGGACAGAGCGCACGAGGGTTGGAAGGGCGACGGCCTAGGGTTCCTTCTTCGCTTAAATCAGCCCCCTTCGTGTCACCAACGCGATGGAGTCGCGATCGACGCAGGCGTGGCAGAGAAGAAATCGTGAGCCCTATCCACGTCGGATTCCAAAGGATTTCGGATTTGAAATCCATACCCGTTAACCCTATCTTAATTGGGCTTCTAGAGCTTCTAGATTTGGGTTTTAAGGTTGGCCCGATTGCCTTAAATTGTCATATCTTACAGTGATAGCAGACCTATGGAGGGAACCTTGCCCGGATCTGAGCTTGGAGAAGCCTCTTTTGGTCGGTGGCAATAACTCCACCCAGAGTGGGCGACGATAATGGTGAGGAAGAGAGGTGGGTGGCAATGAGAGAAGAGGAGGTGGTTGATTTTAAACCTAGCTTTTATGTTTTTAATATGCTAAATAACTCTTCTTTAGAGATGTATTTATAGATCTCCAATAAATTTGGTCTGCGAACCAAAAACACACATTTGTCAATCCAAACTCTAAATCGATAGCCTTAAGTTTGGTTTGAAACTAAATTGCCTTTTAATTAATACCAAACCATTTTAATTTATAATTAAATAAAAGAGGGTCTACTTTATCTTCAAAAGACGTGGTCCATCTGCACTTCTATTTAAATGAAATATCTTTCATATTTATCTTTCGTCTAGTCCAACCAGACTCAATCTCTCTCGATCTAAGAATCCAATTCTCAAAGTCAATTTATGTCTTTTGGAGAATCTTGTAGTGTGTGTGATATTATAGATTCCTGATTTATGTTGGTCGTTCATAATTAATCTTTAATTATAAATCGATCATGAGTGACACATAGTAGTACATCATGATCCCTAATTCATTAAAAAATCACAGTTGATTCTAAACTCATTTCTGAACCCTTTAGCAGTTATAGTTGTTCGTGTGTCTGTTCCTTTCACGCATCTTATACTCGTTTAGTTCAAGACATGGTCTATGTGTCAACACCACTAGACTGACTATGTCACACCTTGCCCAAGTAGTTGTTCCTTGTCCTACATATTCAAATTACTCAAAACATCTATCCAAGAGGACCATCCTCTTGACATGTTTCTACTTTGGCAAAAGACTTATGAGTAACAATCATGACAAATGATTATAGGGTATATGTCTTCTAATAAAAGGACTAGTGAAATCTTTATTGGCTACTCAATCACCTTCGGGCACTTCGACTTATACCCAACCATCCCGGGTCCACACCTCTGTAGAGATGTTTGCTTAAGATGTCAAAGTATAAGTCTCCATGACCAAGATGACTTGAATACCTCAAGTCGAAGAAAACTTGCACTCAAGCTATAATGAGATCTTTATAAATATATATAGAATCACATGAAGTCTTATGGTATATCACTTCTGATGAATTAGTTATCCTTAATCAGTATTTATATGTTACCTCTTAATATCTTAATGGTTCCAACCAGTTAAATAGGCTGCTTAGTAAAACCAAACAGTCTAACATATGCTAGTCTTATAGAATCAATGATGTCTAGTCTCATTAATTCATCGACTAGGGAATATTTTAATACATACATAATTACATATGTAACGATACCCACTAATTGTGATCCAATCATAATTTCTCTCATGTTATGCATTGTATTATGGGCATCAATAATTGAGTTTAATATCAAATTAAATACATAGAAAATATACACTTAAATTATAATTTTATTTATCCAATAAATAATATATTATCTAAGAAGGAGAGGGGAAGTGGGTGGCAGCAAGAAGAGGAGAGGGAAGAATAAAACCTAACCTTTAGGTTTTCTAATTCTGTTAAATCTTTCTTCTATAGAAATCTATTTATAGATCTCTAATGGGTTTGATTCGCGAATTAAAAACCCGTATCCATTAGTCCAAAACCCAAAGTCTTAAGTTTGGTTTAAGACTAAATCATGTTGGTTCAAAATCAAACCATCTTTTAATTAAAACCAAACTAATTTGATTTATAATTAAACGAAAGAGGGTTCACTTTGTCTTTAAAAGACTTGGTCCATTCGCACTTCCGTTGCAATAAAATATCTTCTATTATATATATATATATATATATATATATATGATATCCTGCGCGAGTGATTTGCGCGACTCCGTGCGCGACATCTGACGTGGCGAGGAGTTTCACTGTGCATCGTCCACCGTGGCCGCCGAAACGAAGGAAAACCCTACAAAATCCCGCCTCTCCCAAATCGCGCGGCCAAACCTCAAAATCGCGCCGCTTCCCTCACCCTCGTCTGCTCTCCACGGCGATTCTGAGATCCCTAAATCGGCCTTTCTGCTCCGCGCCTTTCTGGGGTGCGGAATTTGTTTCCCGTCACCGTCGGGCCTCCTGCACGCCGCCCGTCCCTCAAACCCTAGCAGGCGTCTCGAGCGACGACGGCGACCGACGATCCTGTCTCCATCGCTGCCGGCGTCGACCCTCCTTTGGCAACTCCGCGGCCGCGCCCGGCGTCGCATCTCCATCGCGGGCGCAGCCGGCTCGGCCCTTCGGTGTCCCTCAAACCCTAGCAGCCGTCTCGAGCGACGACGCTGACCGACGAGGCCGACCGAGGATACTCTCTCCATCGCGGTCGGCGTCGACCCTCCTTTGCCAACTCCGCCTCCGCGGCCGGCGTCGCAGGTCCATCGCGGCCGCAGGCGACTAGGCCCTCCAGTGATCCTCTCTGCATTGCGCGAGGAAAGCGCGACTGAGGGTCGAGATCCTGCGTCGACTTGTGGATTAATGAAGGTCTTCTCCTCACTTACATCATTAGGGTTTAGGGTTTAGGGTTTACTTGTTGCTGGTTGGACTTTGAGGAAGATACAGTGGACTACTTGTTGAAGACAACAAATCGCCATGATATATTCTGAAGACGAAGATTTTCTATCATCTATATGGTCAACGAAGGTTCAATTGTTGGATATCTCATAGTACATTCTGGTTTTATGCATCTATATTTAGTCAGTTGCTAATTAATTAACATTTGGTAGTGAAATTTGTGTAAATATGAGACTAGTGTATACCAACAAAGCATTTACCTTCTTCATTTGCCTTATGAAATGATTTGTTCTTATAGGGTTCACATTCAAGTCGGACATATATCTCTAGACAAAAGATCTCCAAGGATCTAGATGAAGATATTCAGTTCTCTGGAATCAAAGTGTCCGAAGATGAGTTCATTGATGCTGAAGTATCAATCCATCCTAGGCATCTGAAGCTAATGGTTCAGCTTTATCCTTATTTGACTTCACCAGAAACAAGTGGTTCAATTATACTCTGCTATGAAGGATCACCAGGTAATCCTATGAATTTGATCAGCAAATAATCTACCTCCCAAAATGTTAATTTCTATTCAGAAATAACTGTTTTGTTTGTAGGAGTTCTACCATCGTCATTTAGAAAGCTAATGGTTCAGCTTTATCCTTATTTGACTTCACCAGAAACAAGTGGTTCAATTATACTCTGCTATGAAGGATCACCAGGTAATCCTATGAATTTGATCAGCAAATAATCCACCTCCCAAAATGTTAATTTCTATTCAGAATTAACTGTTTTGTTTGTAGGAGAGGAGTTCTACCATCGTCATTTAGAAAGTTCATCCTGTGAGCTTCCTAGAATATTTGCCATGGGCTCAGTCACTTGTGTATTCCAATGGTAGGCTATGCTGGTTGACCTGGAGCAGCTAGGATTCTAACATTAACATCTATTATTGACTGTTATGTTTTCTATAGGTTCAAATTCACATGATGTTTATAGACGTCAGACTTAGGAACTTGAGAATCTTATGAATTCCAAGGTAGGTAATAAGAATTCGTCTTACAAATACAATCAGAAAACTATATATAACAAGATTATACAATTTCAGATCAATATTCTTTTTTGACAATGTAGTTGTCCTTTGAAATAATATTTATTTATTTAAGAAAGCTGACCTTGTGCAATCATTGTATTGTAGGTGTAAACTGTTGATAGTGAATCAATATTTGAAAAAAAAACATGATGGTAGGCCCGTTTGGCTACAATGATGGAAAACTCAGAATGCATTGCGATGAAGATTCTTAAAAGAACAACGGTACATATCTCCAATCTTTTCAGATGGGTGTACCCTATCTTTGCATCATTTATAAATGTGGTTACTAATCAGTTATACTTTGTTGGATATCTCTAATGTTACGATATCTTCCCTTGATAGAGAATCTTCTAAACCAAACAGGTGTTAAAAGATGAACCAAGTAACAATTGTGATGTTGCAATGGATGTTTCAAATGAAATGATTTTCATGGCCTAAAATATCACTTATATAAAAGCACAGACCTGCAAATTTGTTTTGTGCCTGGGCCAAAAATGTCCAACGGTTAGCATATCAAACCTGGATTCGAAAATCTTGATGATGACCAAGGCAAGTTTGATATGCTAACCGTTTGGCATTTTTGGCCCAGGCACAAAACAAATTTGCAGGCTGTGCTTTTATATAAGTGATAATTGAGGCCATGAAAATCATTTCATTTGAAACATCCATTCCAGCAGCACAATTGTTACTTGGATCATCCTTTAACGGTGTAGAAGATTCTCTAATATATGAACAGCCTCTTCGGGAACTTGGTGTGGCTGCTGTTGGAAGGGTGTTGGCTGACTTCTATACCATCAAGTGGAAAATAAATTTCCTAGGCAACTTCAAGTTCAAGGCCAAGGAGAAACGTTTCAAAGTTTGGAAAAAAAATAAACTGCGTTGAAAGCTGAATTAGATGAGATAAAGCAACATATGTAATATCTAAAAGTGAGTGGTGATGAGTAGAAATGTTCTTTCAAGTTGGTATTTATATCTAAGATGTTGTAAGTATTTTATGTTGTTCAAACAAGAAGTTAATGTAAGATGTTATATGTAAGTAGTTTTGGCACCTTTGAGTGCTTGTACATGTATGAAAATATTTAAATTGAATGATAAGTGTTAAATTTGTCACATTTGAATTACATGTATGCAAAGTGTATAAAGTGAAAGCAAAGTGAATGTTTATTGCGATATAACACAATTTCTGATATATGTTTATTGTTTGATTGTGTGTATCTGTTTTCTTGCTTGGTATGGTTGTGCTAAGTGTGTCCGGGTGCATTGTTTGCTTGGTTTGTGTTTTCGTGCTGGGTTACGTACACATTATAGAATGCAAGAGGAGGAAAAAATGGTTTTGGATCATGCGCATTCTAGGTCTTTAAGTCCATCAGCCGGTTTTGTCCAAAACCGGCTGATGGCTAATATTATAATTAAAAATTAAAATTTTTATATCTACATGTGTAAGAGAGTCCAAGGAACTCAATGGTGTGTGTGGAGACGGGTTAGCATCTATGTAGATTTGAAAATATAAATCCCACGCCACTTCACATGCCGGACACGAGTGGATAAAATCGTTGCTTCCAACACGAGGCATCCAAATACATTCTGAGTTGATGTACACATTATAGAGTGCTAGAGGAGCAAAAATGATGTTTTGATCATGTTCATTAGAGGTCAATAAGTCCATCAGCCGGTTTTGATCAAAACCGGCTGATGGCTAATTTGATAGCAAAAAAATTAAAATATAATATATCCATGACTGAGGGAGTCCAAACAACTCATTGGTGTCTTTGTACAATGGTTATCATGTATGTAAATTTGAAAATAAAATTCCCACCCCACTTCACATGTCGTTTACGAACGGGAAAAATCGTTGCTTCCAACACGATGTATCGTAATACATTCTGAGTTGATGTACACACGGATAAAGTAATATTATCTATCTTATATTAGCTAGGATCTTTCAAATTTCTCAGTCATCAAAATTTGCACACTTCTTTTGGATGACATTAGCTCACAAGCATAATTATGAGAAAGAGAAAATGTTAGTTTTTAAACTTTGTATTATAAATTAAAAGCATGCGAAGAATTAGTAGCTCAAGGCGATAGCTCCTGAACTGGACTCAGGCTCGGCTGCCAGCCTCCCAACAGTCCTATCCTCGACCTTAACTTCTTTAACCGAGGAATGAAATTAGGCTTCTCCATCTCCTGCATCTCCTTTGCTTTTTCCAGCTTCTTCCTGAAGCATTCGACCCAATTCTCCTGGCTAACATAGAAATCTCTAGCAGAACATATGGAAAAATCATCATCATCCCGGCAATCATCCCCCTTGTGAAGATTAAGCCAATATTCCTCCTGTTTGTCTTCGTTTTGTCTTAGCTTGATGAGGGTGGATCTGGGAACGAGGTAATCATCATCGCCCTTGTGAAGATTAAGCCTGTATTCCTCCTGTTTGTCTTCCCTGGACACGTTTTGTCTGAGCTTAATGAGTGTGGATTTGGGAACGAGGTAGAACTTCTGTCCCGGGAGCAGCCACTCCCTGTGGCTCACCACCGATTCATGCGGTCTCTGGAACACCTCGGGCTTGGCGACGAGTAATCCCGGGTACTTCTCCATCAGCAACCGCGCTGACACAGCGCCGCCATACAGCTCCACCATGCCACCTGCGAGAACGATCCTTACCACTGAGTTTTTTTGCTGCTGATCCACCGCAGACAGCGACACGGTCTCCACAGACACCACCTCCTCCTCTCTGCACCCGCTTCCTGCCTTCCTCTCCGTCTCGCCTGATCCGCTGCAGTAGCGAGAGAAGTAGCCGGCCGGCGTTAGTGCCCTCATGTTGCAGAAATGCTGCCAATTACGAGGATGAGATCAGGTGGAGAATGAGGACATGGGGCAGATAAAATAGAGTTCTGGTCTGTGGGTGGGTCTCGTGAAAGATGGCATTAACGCCGGCAACTAGCGATGGTTTCTAGACTTGATTTCTTGCGACCTTCTCCGGATAAGCAGAAGGCCAAAACAGTGACCAGAAACGAACAAAACTTGATGAGTTTGTTTGGAAGAACTATATATGTTATCGAATACCTTGTGCTGTGCATGCAGATGATAGGGTTGAGATGACCTAATGATAACACAACTAATTAAGCTTTGAAAAATAACTTTGTTCCAAAGTAATTATTTTATACCAAAGTTTTTGTCGTGCTATATGTATATATATAATTCAACTCGAACTAGATTTGCTGAGGTTGAAATAGCTCCAGCTAGCTCGTGAGACCGTCTATGAAACATTTCATCAACAAGCTAGTTCAACATCTAATTCAAAGTTTCAATTGTTGAGATCGGACCAGTACGTTACGCATATTTATGCATTTCAAAAATATATACAACAGAAGAAAAATAAATAATAATCTAAATTATTACAACACTCGCAATTATGCATGCAAGATACAACACATAATTTATGGAATAGCTGAGAAAATAAAATTTTCAGAATAACAAATTTATTCTACGTATACCTGACGTATGACGCTCAGTGGAAATGACATGAACTGAATAGCTTCCTCGAAGTCTGCCTCTATCGGTGATCCACATCAAGTTTTGTCGGGACAGCTTTTCAAGCACGAGTCATGTTGTTGGTCACGGTACTAGCCGTCAATCAGCAATGGTCGATACAAAAGAATACCCTAATATCAAAAACGTGCAACAACACACGTTGCGTTCATTTTCGAGGTTTTCTAACGATCATCCGGTAATCTGATTTTCGGTGATCTTACAAAGGCACGATTACCGAAACCTTTCCGGTGATGATGGAGACTCCCAGAACTTCAGGCTCTAGCAGTAAGGAACAAGTTCTGGTCATCGACAACTCCAAGATCTGGTGAACTCCTTTGGCCGGCGGCAGCTAGCAACAAGAAGACCCAGTCAGCGAGGAACAAGGACCACAAGAGGAAGCTCCGGCTGAGGTGCTTTTCCGGTGGCCAGAAAAAAGAAGAAACTGGACAGATTCCTCTTCTCGCGTGAACGGGCAAAAGCAGGGCAAGGAGGTGACAAGCAAAGGAGAGGAGTTGCATTTAGAGTTTTTCATCACCATCAAGCTAGCCGGCAAGCTCCTCCTTTAAAGGACCTTAACCCAAAAATCACCGGATTCCTTTCCTTCTTTGCACGCCCGACGATAGAGGAAGAAGATCCAATCTCCTTCCCTAATTGCTTGCATGAGACAGCCGGATGGAAAGGACACGATGATTCCTTCCTATTTTGCTCCGACGCGTGGAGGAGAAGATTCCCTTCCTTCTTTGCGCGAGAAGGAAAATTTCCTTCCTTTTGTGTGTCGGCGACGGCTGGAGGAGAAGCGCGTGATCGCGCGAGGAAGAACAAGGGGCGGACTGGCCAGGAGCTTGAACCGGGTTTAGGGTTTTCCTTGAACCCGGTTCAATGCCCCGGTTTGGTTCAACTCGAACCGGGTCTAGTTTGGTTCAACTTGGTTCATAACCAAAACTGTTTAATTCAGAACCAAACGAACTCCGATTTGACCCAAACAAATTTCGTTTGTTTCGTCTTCTCAAGACGAAGCCCATCATAGCATTCATTTTGCCAAAATATCTTCCATCATGAACCAAACCAAGTTGTTTCAATCTTTGGTTCAAAATCGATTTATCTAGTTCGATAACTAGAACATTTTCGATTTTTATTTATTCCGTCTTCATAAGATGAAACCCATCATTTTGCCTTTGTCCGGTCTAACCGGATTTCTCTTGTTCTGAGAATCCAATTCTCACATTTATTTTAAGTCCTTCCAAGAAACTTGTATTGCGTGTGACCCAATAGGTTTTCGATTATGTTGGTCGTCCATAATTAACCCTTAATTTCTGATCGATCATGAGTGACACCTAGTAGTACATCATGATCCCTAATTGATTGGAAAATCAACAACTGATTTCAGAATAATTTCTAAACCCTTCAACAGTTATAATGAAACGTGCCTCGTTCCTTTCACCGTCTTATACCCGCTTGGTTCAGGACATGGTCTGTGTGTGTCAGTCCCCGCTAGGCTGACTACGTCACATCTAGCCCAAGCTTGCTTCCTTGTTCTGTGGATTTGAGTTACTCGTACACGTGTCCAAGAATACCACGTTCTTGACATGTGTTGCTTTGGCCAAAAACTTTCAGTAACAATCCAAACAAGCGGTCGTAGGGTATACGTCTCTTTTACAAAGAGCGGTGAATCCTCTGTGGGCTATTCAAACACCTTCGGACACTTCGACTTATACCCAATCATCTCGGGTCCATACCTCCTTAGAGATGCTTGCTTAAAATGTCAAAGTATAAGCTTTCACGACCAAGGTGACTTGAATACCGCAAGTCTAAGGAAACTCACACTTAAGCTGCACTGAGATCTTCATTGACATACAGAAAAAACCATATAAAGTCTCACGGCAGGTCACTCCAATGAACTAATTACCTTTAACTAGTATCCATATTTAACTCTTAACATCCAATGTCTCCAGCTAGTGAGAATGACTGCTTGGTAAACCAAGGAGTATAAACGTGTTAATCTCAACAGAATTGATGACGTCCGTGTTCATCAATTCATCGACTAGGGATAGTTTCAATACTTTCATAATTACACATGTAGAGAAACTCACAAGTTGTGATCCAATCACAAATTCTCTCATGTTATGAAATGTATTGTGGACATTCAGTGAACAAGTTTAAGATCCAATCAAACATATAAAATATGTACTTAAAAAGTGAATTTCTATTTATTCAATAAATAATACAATCATAAGGCGATTGCGTTAGGACACCTCCCAAATATAACATCAATAAGATGAAATCATTTGAGAAGAGCTTGCGTATGGTTACCAATAGGCTTAGTATGTATTAAATGTTGTAGATCTGCTACCTCAACAACTCCTCTAGAATCGATCCTATGGATATGGATAAAGATTGAATTCATGCAAGTTATACAGACGTTAGGCGCATGGCGGGAACTGTAACTTGGTCATCACCTCCTGAAATTGACCCCTAACCATTACAACAACAATACCATGCATCTATCTTCTGTGCTATATTATGGGAGCGACTTACTAATGTACTAAATATTGTACATATGTTGTAGCAAAGACTTTGATTGAATTATGCAAAAGATGACATTAGAAAATTATTATTGCTTGCACACTAAACCCCAAGTGATAAATAGAATTGTCATAAACCTAGCAATAGGGAGTTTGTATTTGAACCTCTTTTAATTACTTTTCTGATTTCGCAACAATTTATTTGTATAACCACTATTGTCTAGGGTTTGCTACTTTTGTGCCATCATGCAATATTTTTTTTGTCATTTTACTTGTCAAGATGACTATCTATGATGGTTTTATCTTCAATTGTCATTGTAAATATATATATTTTTAAAAAATTTTAAAAACTATTATAGCTAACAATTTTGTTAGTGCAATATATTATCTTAAGTAGAAGAATTTGACCAAGTGATTGATATTTAAGCGATTAAGTTATTGGGTAGACTATTGATACAAATCATACACAAGAGGTAAAGATTGACTAAGAGGTTTTGATATTTGATCAAAGGTTTATGTTTGGACTAAAGGTTTATGTTAGATTAATTTAATTTGACAAGTAGCTAGGATAAGGTTGATTAAGTACTTGACCATTAGAAATGTTTCAAGAAATAAAGGTTGACCAAATGCTTGAGAAGTGGATGTCTCTGCAAGTCAAGTTGGGATTGTGAGACGTGATTAGGAGGTGAATAAACATGCTTGTTCAAATCATGCTGGTGTCTACAAATGGTTAGTATGAAGTTGAAAAATAAAAAACAACAAACTCAAAAATTCAAACAAATACAATAAGACACATGATATACGTGGTTTGGCATCCTAGCTCCTACTCATAACTTATGATTCATTGGTGGATTATTTCAAGAATCCCTTTATCTTTCTTTTTCTCAAATATCTTTCAAAGGTGGAGAAAGCTCTTACAACACTTGTTGCTTACTACAATTACAAGATATTAGTACTGGAAGTATAACATTGAACCTATATTTTAATATATGTTTAAGTGTAAAATTATATTTATTTGTGATATAATAAGATTGACTAATTTATAGGTGCAAGTAACTTGAAAGGATGTGAAGACCTGGTTAGGAACTAGACAATGTGTAAGATATAGTGGGACAAGATAGTGTAAGTCCTAGTGGGGCTAGACAGTGGAAGTTTTAGTGGGACTAGGTAGCAGTGGAAGGACCTAATTAGAAACCAGACAGTGAAAGTCCAAGAAGGTTAGTTGAGAACTGAAGTCTTGGCAATGGAAGATTAGATGGGTCAATTGAGAGCTGAACATCTAACAAAGGTTAAAGTCCTAAAAATACAAGCAAATGTAAGCTTAGTTTCGAGCAACAAGTGTTGTTCAAAATTTAGTATTTGCATTACAACTCTTTTGCACTAACTCTATATCGCAAGAATTAATTTGGCAGTTCCAAGAGGTCGAATGGAATCTAGGTGACTAGCTGGGCATAAGTTCTGATTGATGGAGTCTAGAACTTCCAAGCAATTGGAATAAGGTGTGGGTGATCATGGTCTTTGGGCGACTGGAGCAACTTCCAAGCGACCCACATAGGCGTGATCTAGCGACCTAGATGAGATGGTCAAGAGAGGAGTTTTACTAGCTTTTAACACCCAGAGGGAGTCCAGGCGATCAGAGACTGCTAAATCATTATCGATGTGGATAAAGTTTGCAATTATGTCAGCACGCTCTAAGCAACCGAATGGGTTCCAATTAATCAGAAGAATGCTAAATCAACATTCGATTGGGCTCTATAAAAGGATGCTCAAGGAACTAGTTCATAACAATTCCATTATGTGAATACTCTTATAAGTGCTCCTGTTCTTCTTATGTTGACGCGTTGCACACATGCTCTACAACGATCAACAATAACCTAGGCTTCTAACTTCTTATTCTCTTTACGTTGTTGTACATTCTTTTATCATTATTGTGCTTAACTTCCTGATTCTTATTAAAAGGTTTCTCTACCTCTAGAAACTTTCTAGAACGGAGATGTTTAATAAGAATGCATTTCTATTTAACCTAAGTCTTGTTATTAGGTCAAGCATTGCATACTAGGTCTAAGTGTTACATTCATTTAATCTTGTCTTGCCATATTAGATCTAAGTGTTACATGTTGGTATAAGGAGCACCATAATCGAACCTAAATTTTGATGTTGGAAAAGATTTAAAGTTAAGTGATCTTGTGTGCTGATAAACTTTGTTGGTGTGTAGAACTTAACAGGAAAGCCCTAATAGGTTAGGTAGACTAGATACTAGACGAGGAAGTCTTAACAGATCAAGACATATCAAGCAAAGAAGTTATGATGGATCAAGAGGGCTAAACACTAAGCAGGAAGTCCAAATGGGACAGCTGGACCTAACATCTAGTAGAATGGACTCGATCGATCAACGAGGCAGACATCAAGTCAAAGGAAGACTTGATGGGTCGAGATTTGACATCAAGAAGATAAAGCTTAAATAGGTAAGCAGGGCATGATGTTTGCCACAAGGTAAGCTAAGATAAGCTTTTGGAGTCAAGAGGTTCTTCTAAAAAGAAAAACAAGGATGAGTCCTCATTACGGGGATAACCTTAGGCGATAATGACTATGTTGGTGCAGAGAGCACCAGATCATCAAATCTGTATTTTGATTATGACAAAGGGTTCAAGTTAAGAATATATTATTGACTGATAAGCTAATCTAAGTGTGTAGCTAGCACAGAAAAATTCTAGTTGGAATCTAGATAAGATAAAATTTTAACTGAAGACTAGGTAAGACAAGTCTAGTTGAAGTATAGACAAGACAAACCCTAATTAAATTTTTTATAAAGCTTGAGGGTTTTTACTTTTAAATTGTATCTCTCAAATGCTCTGCTCCTGCTTAGTCTATAACTCCTGCTTAGCCATGCTCCTAGTCTTGTGACCATTTAAATGCATCTTTCTTCTTCAATCTAATCTCATGGACCTTGAATCATTAAACCATCATCATCCTTGACCCATGTTAAGTGAACTTATAAGTACTTAGTACATATTGTATAACTCAATGCACATATTAGATAAATATAAATCTAACTTAAATGTTTTGTCAGAGAGGATGAGCATTTTATCATATAAAAAAAAGATAAATCCCGATTAATTCCATTGACTATATCTAGGATGATCGATTCGATCTCATTCAGAAGTTTCCTCATTGGCCATCAAGGTAAATCGGGAAGTGCACGTAGCGGCTAACCCAGACGCTCAACATCCTTTTGATTGCGCTTCCCTATTTGAAAGAAAATTTCTATAAATATACCGTAGCTGGAGATCGAATCGTAAATATCTGGATAACAATCTGGATGTCCTACCCGACATCATGGCCCCGGAGACAGCATTTTATCATTAAACACCATAATACGTGATGTCCTTTTGATGATATTTAAAAAGGGTGCCTTTAAAAATAACGATAAGAAGGGTCTCTTTTTGACTTTTTAAATCCAAACCATGGAGGCGGATTATTAAAAATCGTGGAAATTTCAGTGCGCGCAAGGGTTTTAGTGAGGTTGCTAGAAGCGTGCGGCTTTGAGAGCGTTTCTTGAAGCCGAAGAATTTGGAGGTCGATTTGGCGATGGGAGATCACGATCCTTCGAATCGGCGATGCCGTCTTTGCTCAGGGCCTCTCTCCAAGGATATGGTCAGTGTTAATCTCGTTCTTTTCAATATTTTTTTATTCTTTTAAATCTTTAGATCCATTTTGTGCGAGTCTTTGGAAAAAAATTCTCGATGATGATTCTTTGATGTATTTGATGGAAGGAAACGAGCCGTTGGACTGTGGCCCCGTTGATACGAGATAGCTTTTCGATGGTGATTCCTCAAAACTGCCGCTCCTTCCATAAATTGGTGTACTTTTTGTTGCAGAGAAATTAATCATTGTTTTCTTTTATTTGTTACGGTTAGATTGGTACTGCTGTTGGTGGAATTGCAAGTGCATTTTATGGCTTTAACCATGGTACCATTGCAAGCTCCTCAAGCCACTTATTTTCCCCTCTTCTTATTTTATTTTTAATATTTTTGTAAGTTTGTTTGATGAAGTTTCTTGTGCCTAAGCGTCCGTGTCGTTTCCTGTTTTATTTGTCTATTTCAGCATATTAGGGTTCTGCTCCTTTTCTTTTCAAAGCCTGCAGTAGTTAATACTTGACAAATATTGAACTTAGTGAACTTAAGATAGCATATAATATTACCTGTGGAAGTTCCCATGGTACGCATGTTTTACTACTGCATATTAACATCTGTTTCTTTTTAATGAAACACCCATGAGTATGCTGTTTTGTAACAAGCCCTTAATTTTCTTTTTGAAATTTTACAATCTCAATCAACCTCTGTATTCTATAAAACATCATGGTTTTAAGTTTGACCTTTATTACTACTAAATCATTATTCTTATATTACAGAGTTTAACCATATTTGAAAATTACTGTCACACAGTATCTTTTTTCTTATCATTATCTTTAAATTCTTTTGGTCTGCAAATAATAATTTTTTCTTCATAATTATTTAACATTATCTTTTCATTCTTATAATGCACTTTCCTTCAACTTTTCAGCCATGCCTATTGTTAGGAGGATGGTCACTGGGCCTATGTGGGTACACTTTTTTATTGGTGTAAGTAATTCTATGTGTCCTATTTTAATATATGTTTTTAATTCTTCCCTTTTGACTTGAGAACGATTGATTATACCTTTGTGTTTTCTGTTTTTTTTTTTTATGTTAGCGAAATCAGAATTGTGAATTGTTATTTTAGTCAGTCACTATTTGCAACAATTTAGCTACTGTCTTGCCTTGTGTGTTTTAACCAACAACTGAATCTTCCTGCTGAAAGTCAAATAAACACCTTGAGCCCAAATGAATCACCTGATTGTGAATGCATAAGAAGCAAATGAGACAATTCTTACAGCCTCAAGGATTGAGACTCAAACCAATAGCATCAATACCATGCCTAAACAAGAATGCAAAGTACAACATGATAAAGGAGGGGCCCAGAACAAATATGTAGGCAGAACTAAATCAGATCTGTCCAGTTGAAGTTAATAAGGGTCCTGAAAGATTGTGTTATGCTTACGGAAAGTCTTTCAAAATCTTGTATGGTATTCAGTTGCCCCTTAGGCTAAAAGAATAAGTTCATGAGAGTGTTGTACGCATGCTATACTTTATGGATTTGAGTCTTTGATAGTTAGCAATCTGTAAAAGAAGTTAATATAATAGAGATTACTTCTAAGATGGACACATGGGGTGACGAGAAAGATCAAAAGAATTGCTACTATTCTTGAGCGATTAAGTGTAGCTCCAATAAGTATAGACTGGACATGTTGAAAATAATTATAGATTTTACAATTACATAAGCTGAATTGAATGAACTTGAGGTGCAAGGCATCCTTTTTAATGTTAAATGTTAAAACATCCCGACATTGTAGCTGTTTTAGAGAGTTAATTTGGTTACTAAATGCGCTGAAATAACTTAAAAGTCATGGTTTTTGTTGATCATCCATTTATTTAATGTCTCATTTGCTGTTGATGTCATCTTTTCCCTTTCAGGCTCCACCTGTCATTGTTTTTTCATCGGCTTGTGCTGGATTGGCAGGTTAGATTATCTTTCTTTAAAACTTCTACTCTTCCATCCTTCTTTCAAGTTGTGTGATTGTTTCTCTCAGTCACCATGGCATGTATATGGACTATATGTCACGGTAGATACAGACATACTGTTATACCAATTCTTTGCTTACTAGATTGTGTGGTGAACTTATATTCTCCTAATTTTAAGCGCAACAACCACTAATAGCCACAACAGTTAGGATGCATATAGTAAGTCCAAAGTATGATATATATGTGTTTATGAATTTTGTATAGATGAGCTTTTGTCTTGCATAATCTATTCCAAATAGATTGTCATTGACCTTGCAACCTATGTATCCAACATGGATCTTTTGGAGTGTTGATTTAAATTGTCCATGGCCATCTATGAGGAATTTTTCTGATTAGGCTACACTTGAAACTATGTGTCCTTTTAGAGTTTATATGCACATCAGTACATGTATCTGTATTTTCTTGGTTCTTTGAAACTTAACCTGTACATGATTTTAGAATTGACTCTGTATTCCCTACCATTTATATAAAAGGGTGGTCGCTTTGAAGAAACCTCATGTTCATTAGTTGCCTGCTTCACTTTGCTTCAATGCATTTTCAATCATCAATCAAACTACTATTTGTTTGTTCGTACTCTGTACATCCATATAACTAACTGAAACCAACTGTGGTTCGACCTAGGCATTCAGATTGTTTTGATCATTCGAGATAAATACAAAGTTTGAGGAAGAAAAATTTGCGACATAAGTTACTATGACATGTGGCAATGTGAACTTTTGGATTTCCTTGTACAACAAGAGTTTGATGCTGTATTGAACTAAAAACTTGAATTGATGTCTGAGAAAGACTCCTATTCATTGACAAGCTTATGGAATTATTGAGCTTTGTCTCGTACAGGACCAGAAATATTCTGTTATGATGGAGAGTTGATCATGGAGTTGTTAAAGCAATTGTTGGGGGGTTTTGGGGGGGGGGGGGGGGGGGGGGGACAAGTTCATGATCAAGAGCATTACAAATCAATTTTGTTGTAGAGACTCTTTAGCTTTTCATACAAGTCCAACTAATTCTGTGATAACATATTTGAATGTTCATAAGATTCTTATTCATCCACAAAATATAGACCTAAAAGTTAATGAAAATTTTTATGGTGAGTTTTTTTTTTCCTGAAGTGTATTATTATCTCACTATTGCCTCATTGTATGGAAAGATGATTAAGTTTGACAATGATCATTAGATTTTGGGTTGAAGAGGTTCTTTAGCTTTTCATACTAGTCCAACTATTTGTGTGATAACATATTTGAATGTTCATAAGATTCTTATTCATCCACAAAGTATAGACCCAAAATTTAATGAAGATAATCGTCACCGTGAGTTTTTTTTACGGTGAGTTTTTTTTCCTGAAGTGTATTATTATCTCACTATTGCCTCTTTGTATGGAAAGATGATTAAATTTGACAATGATCATCAGATTTGGGTTAATAGTTAGTTTTAATAGAAAGGCAAGCAAGTTCATTGGGACTTGAATGTGGAACCTGTATTGAAAGAAGAAGACAGCAATAAAACTTCTGCAAGAGAGACAAGTCTTATTACAAGAAGAGGGATATGTCTACAAATTGAAAGGCTTTTGCAAAGGATCAATGCGCCTATTGTTCCAATAATGGCATCGGAAGATTGTCCAAAGCCAATGAATAATAAAAAGAATAATGCAAATGTTGAAGATGGTAAAAGAAAATCATATTTCTTGCTAACTTTAGTGGCAAGTAACCTTGATGAATTTGGTGGTTTCTTTTACACATGTTCCCACTAAAGATGGGTTGACGTGGACAAAGACAAGTAGTAATATTTCATGAGACACAAGAGTAATCAGAGAAACTTGCATGAAGATGCATGAATCGTTTAAGCATGAAGGACCATGAGACGCTTCATGCTTAATAGATGCGCATAACTCATGCTTTATCGAACATGATTGTTGTATAATGTCTACTTTGGATTTGAGTAAATATTATTGTGCAATGGTGCTCAACTAGGCAAGCCATCTTATTAGTATAATACCCTTGGTTGTACGTGGAGGCATACCAATGGAGGTATGGTTGTTGAACTTGTAGGATTGTAGATGGTTCGGCTAGAGGGGAGGGGTGAACAACCTTGTAGTTGTTACAACAACCCTGTCTTGCCTTGTATTCTCATGTTTTTGATCTACAAGACAAGTTAATCATAGTGAAACCTAAAGATAACACAAAGAGATAAGAAAGCAAACCACAACACTATGATTTAATGTGGTTCACATTTCCCTATAAGCTGCTACATCCACGACCTAGGTCCTCGAATGACCATTAAACTTTTCTCCTTCTTGTTAAGGTTTTGGAGGTGGAGAAACCTCTTACAAGCACACTTCTTATAACGGATGAAAGTTGAGTACACAAGAAGGTGAGAGCACATGAAGAAAACTCTCAAGCAAAGCTCTAACTCAAGTACCCAAATATTCATGGTAGTTAGTTTCATGTCTTCTCTAAATTGCCATTGCCTATATTTATAGCCTTTAGTTTCCATCTTTGATTCTACCCTCAAAAACCATCTCTTTTTCCACACTTGTCGACAGATGCTGACTATCAGTTGAGTACTTGATTTGACATCAGTCATGTCAAATCAATCTTTTAACACTAAACTTAATATTGCCATTGGGATTATTAGTTGTCTGTTTGATTGCTTGTGGGCTAGTTGACTGATACTTTGACTGCAACCGAGGTTCGTCTTACATTTGAGCTTATCCTTGCTCATGTGTACATGTTCTCTCACACTGGTCTCACATGGAGTATTTCCAAGTTTCCTTGGTATATCATTGCTCTGATGCTCCTCGTTCGCAGTGCCTTATTGAGTTGATTAAACTGGTCTTGATTAGAGATATGAAGTATGACACTATACTATTGAAGACAAACAAGGTGGAACTATCTTAGTAGGAGAACAATCTAGAGAAGGTCACTAATCAAATCTAATAACGTTTGAGGGATCAAACTCATCATGTTAGACAATTTATAAATTAAAGAAGACGAATCAAACAATGAAAAAGCTGCTGTAACTGTAAGAGTGTTTTTTGTGAAGTGACTAAGGAGTGTCATTTGAATGTTTGCAGGGTATTTTGATATCTTTTCTTATGTTCCTATTGTTAATAAGAAGCTTTAGAAATTTAGTGCATAATTGTCCATCTTGGCCATCTTTATACAAATCTATCAAGTTCGTTCAAGATTGGCAGGAGCTGATCTGTTCTTGGTTGATGCCTTAGTCATATCCTCAAGAGTTGTCTGAATATAACCAAAAACCATTGAGACTCAAAAACTGGATAAATCATGCCAAAAAATTAAAGGAGTTGACAATTTGTTCCTTTGGAAGGAAGTAGAAGTGAAAAACATGGTTTGCTTCCATCGTTAGGAGGGACTGGTGCTTGAAGCTCATGGTGCTAGTTTGCATTATCGAAAATAAGAAGCAAAAACAAGAAGAGGAGAGAGTGTTGGAAACTTATGTTAGGGAGTCGTGAGGAGATTGGATGCTATCAAATGGGGTACGTGTTGCCGAAGAGGATAAATATAGTCATGGTTTTATTGAGCTGATGATTAGTCACCGAAGAGAAGAGGGTATTGATGAAGGTACTAGGGAAGGGTTAGGGGAGCTGGAAATTGAAGAGTTAATGGTTTCAATTAATTAAAATTTTATTTTAATATGTTAAATTATTGATTACTTTTATCATTCTAATAATACTAATATGGATTTGGTTGGATAGATGGGTAGGGAACTACAGGTGCAACTTCTAATAATTAAGTTTTATACTATAATTATAAGTTAAAAGTATGTTGGTAGGAATTCAATAAATTAGAGTTGTTTATAATTAAGTCTATTATCAGTTAAAATTTTTTAGACAACTAATTGAAAAATATTAGAAAAAGAAGCAACATTTACACATGATATTCATCTACCTAGAAAAACTTATGATAGAGTCCTAAGGGAAATTTTATGGAGCATTTTAGAAAAGAAAGGTGTTAACATAATGTATATTGAAATAATTAAGGATATATATCAGGATGTAATGAAAAGAGTGAAGTCTCTAGGTGTATTAACAGAAACATTTTGTATAAAGATAGGGTTATAATAAACATTATCTCTGAGCCCCTATCTTTTTATATTTATCATGGATGAATTCACTAGGCACATCCAAGACAAGTTATCATAGTGCATGTTGTTTGTAGATGATATTATTTTGATAGGTGCAACATGTGAAGGAGCAAATGCTAAGTTCAAATCTTGGTCGGAAACATTAGAAGTAAAATGTTTTAGGCTTAGCCAAGACTGAATATATGAAATTTATGTTTAATAATATTAGACGTAGTAGGACAATTGTTAAGATAAGAGATGACGAGTTATTTGTAATTGAGAGTTTTAAAGATTTAGGATCTTTTTTACGAATAAATGGAGGGTTTAAGAGATGTCTGATGTAGAATATAATGGATGGTTGAAATGGAGTAGAACGTTAGGTGCTATTTGTGATCGTAAAGTGCCTTTAAAAGTTAAAGAAAAGTTTTATAAAATGATGGTTAGATTTGCTATCTTACATGAAGTTAAATATTGGGCTATGACTTGAGCATACGGGTAAAAGATGAGAGTTGTAGAGATGAGGATGTTAAGGTGGATGTACAATCATACGAGAATGGACCAATAAGAAATGAAAAAAATAGAAAGTCGAGGTTACACACATTAAACGAGGAAGAAGAAGACTAAAAAAGACTTGGTTAGCAACGATAAAATAGGATAAAATTTATTTAAATATACACGATGATATAGTGGGGGATAAAGCTCAATAGCATAAGAAGATCTATATAACCAACCCCACCTAAAAGTTTATTTAAATATAAATTTGGTTGTTGTTGTTGTTGTATTAGTTAAATTTTTTCTTAATTTTAAACTAATAAGATGGTACCTGAGAGGGATTTATACGTTCAAACAGTAATAACTTCTATAATTGCTATTTTTAACATAATGGGATTTTAGTTTTTCTATTAATAACTATGATATATAATTTAATTTTAAATTAGCAATACAAATTGCCTTATTCTTTTTTAAAACTTTTTACTTTTTGATTTCATTTTTCTTAATGATTCTTATCCCAATTCTATAGATCCAAATTAGTACCCAAGCTTTTAGAATAGATGTTATCGACATCGAAAGCAATTTTGACAACAGTCTAGAAAAGTGTAATATCGTTATTGATGAGGAGATTCAATCTCTATAGAAGGAATGTCTTAGGTCAACTTCTAAAATTATAGAAAAAATTGTGTAAATGGATATATGCTAAAAGAAAAGTAGATTCAAGACTAGACTTATTGACATAGGGATTTATATAGAAAGAAGGTGTTGACAGTCATGTACCAATTGGTCGAGCCAGATCATATTATTTTGATGAGGTTGACAAAATCTTAAAGTTAGATTTATATTGGATTAACATTTTAGATCTAGAGAGACACCAAAAGGGGTGAATAATATAATCAAAACTATTTTGAAAATTTATGAGTTATCTAAATGCAGTGGAAATGAAATATTACAAGTTCTTTGAAAAATACAGTGGAGATAAAGAAAAATACAACCAAAATAACATGTTTTGTAATATTCTTTAAAAAAATACAAATATATGTTTGAGGAAAATATAATGGAAATATTGAAATAAATATATTTTTGTAAATAATGAAAATTTAATAAGAAAAGAAAGATAAATATAGCTATTTATATTATTCAGAACTCTAGTTCCTACTCCACGACCTATGGACTTGTAAGGTAAGTTGCCCCGCGAAAATTGACTATTTTTTTCTTTTTTGAAAATCTTCTGAAAGTGGAGAAATTTTTTACAAAAATTGCATATACGAAAAATAGAAGATGAAAACTTTATGCTCAAAACCAAAATAAGAAAATCAACTATAATTAGTAAAAATAGATAACTGTGAAAGTTGAAAGAAGTTAAATGAAGAGCATCACCTTGCTGTAGATGGAGCATTTGTTGCTATTTCTTGAATGTATATAATTGTGGATGTTTTGGTCAAGTTGCCTTTGTTGCTCGTTATTTATAGAATGAGATTGATCACCATCATAACTTTATCTACAACGGTTAATCCATTGATGTCAAAACTTTATCCATGGTGATTGCTGCCTGATTGATTTTGCCTATAACCAACTGTTCTCTCTTTCACCGAATGATTGTTATAATTTTAGTCGACTTAATTAGATTAGACTACGACAAGTCTAGTTCACTTTGGTTTGGGCTGATTCTTCTACTAACTCTCGACTCTTCTGTTGTAGTAGTTAATTGAACTAGATAGATTCATGATTGACTCCTTATCGCGATTGTGTCATTTTCTAATTATGCCATCTACTAAATGTGTCTTTTAATGAACTCTTCATTTATCATCAGTCGACTGAACTAGATTTAAATAAGGTTAATTTCTTGAATGACAATTGTGTCATCTACTAACTTTGGCTTATGTAGTCAATTAGTCTTTATCTTTAGTCGATTGAACCAAACCATTTCCTTGTATTTAATCACCAGTTTCTAGTTAACTATTTGATTGAATTTTAGTTTCAGTTGATTGGTCTTAGAATAAAAATCAATGTGTCAAAAAACTCTTGGTTAGCCATATGAATTAGTTGACCATAAATTATCATTAGTCGACCCTAAATTATCATCAGTTAATTCGCCTATGGCTTTGACTCTGAAATGCTTATTTCTTGGTCAAATCTTTGCTTAAATAAGAAAACTACTCATGCCTAAAATATTCTAAGAAAGTTACCCACGGCTAAAATATTCAAAGAAATCTACCCACGCCCAAAATATTCTCACATCTCTTAATGCCAAAAGATTACCTTGTAGACATTTTCATTATAGGTATTTGGTTTAGGGTTTAGGGTTTAGGATAGATTTCATTTGCTAACACTTGTTGAACTTCCAACTCTATTGCCTGCAAACTTCTTTCACCTACTTGGACTTTTGGCAATACATGTTGAACTTTTTTATTTGCATTTGCAACGTTGATATCAAGAAAACTTATACTGGCTTACTTGATACACACGTTAGTCCAATGTAAATCTAACTTTAAACCTTTGCCAACCACATAAAATAATATGATCGGGCTCGACCATTTGGTGTCACCAATGATCTTTCCTCTGTGATATTTGGTAGCCCATTTAACATTACGAAAAATTGATTAGAAAAAAAGTAGGAAGAATTCAAACTTAGATTCTTCTCCCTAGAAATCTCCTATTTCTCCTTTGAAAGAAACTTAATCTCATCCCCCTTTTGTTACCATTTTTAGTGTATCTTAATGTTGGATCTTAATTTTCTTCCCTTTTCTTTTCTTTTTAGAAAATAAAAATGTTATAACTTTAAGACTTCTTATCTCTCCCCCTTTGTTGCACATAAAAAAATAAATAAGAATAATATCAAAAACCTCTTAGCTCCCCCTCAATAATATCTACTGGGTGCTATTCCCCTATAGGTTACCCCTGCAAAAATTAATAGGAACAATTTAATTATAAAGGAATTTATGTAGGTAAGCAACTAGTTAAATTTAGTTGTTGACTTTCTCCATTAACAATCAATTGAGGTTTCTACTAAGGTTTCTAATTTAGTGAAAAATATGAAACTTTAGTAGATGTATGGCATCGATATCTCAACATCATTCATTCTTCTACTAATACATAGCAAAAACATAAGTCTAGTAGACATTTGGATTTGTCAATCATGCATGATATCTTGTTAGATCAATAATTTATAAAATTCATCAGGTGATATCACGTAAAGTACGAGCGAATGATCATGATATATATATATATAAATTTGATCACCTGCGCTCCGTTATCCTGCGCTCCCCGTGCGCGACGCAATCAACACCGTCCGTTTCTCCGATCGACGCACAGTGTTTCTCCTCGGACGTTTGCTCCTTCACCGCAGCTGTTCACCGGCGTCCGGCCATCTCCGGCCACCGGACCGGCACCGATGGATGCGCAACTCACCGGCGCCGGGTCCGGTGGTCGGATTCCGGCCAAATTCGGCCTGAATCCGGCCGAATTTCGGCCGGAATCGGCCAACAGCTACTGTTGACCGATTCCGGCCGAAATCGGCCGGATTCCGACCGAATCACGGCCAGAGACCGGCCGTGATTCGGCCGGAATCCGGCCGATTTCCGTTGAAATCGGCCAACAGCCGTTCTGTCGCGTTTCTGGCCGGATTCCGGCCGGATTCCGGCCACAATCCGGCCGGAATCCGGCCCCGGCCGGAGCGCCAGCGAGATGGCTTTCCAACGCATCCGGTCCGGCGGCCGTCGGTGACCGGACGGCGGCGCGATGGCGGTGGAAACGGCGGTGGGTCGGAGCGGTGCGCAGGTGTCGCGTACGGTGGTTCGCGCAGTCAAATCAATATATCTGGAATCAAGTCATAACATGAGTCAAATTTTAACATGTACAGTTGCTACATTAGGATCCCTCTAATCTAATTTTGTGATGGGGGTTGTTGTTCTAGGTTCCACCCTCTCAACGTTTCATACATAAAAATTGCGCATTTTGGAGAAGATCTATCCTTTTGGAAATCTAGCCTTTCCTAGCTAATCTGGATAAGATACCGAGTGGTCATGGTGGTGGCATTTGTGTTGCCTCCTCAACCTCCTTGTCATCGTCATTGGTTGATTGTTTTTCAGGCTTCTTCCTGGCTTCCATACAACGACCCCATCTTTGCAGTCATCCTAACAAAGGAAAGCTTCTGAGCTCCAATTTGGTCATAATTTGGGGACAAGGGCTCTGGATCCCTTGGGGTGACATCTATATCTCGGTGTAATGAATGTAGTGATGATAATTGCTATAAGGCAGGTAGGCTTTTCTTGTGTTGTGGCATGCATAGTGGATGATGAATCTAAAAATATGTAATGCAACATTGATTAAAGCATACATCATAAGGAGATGTGGAAGCCTAAACTTGGCTTGTCTCCTTGTAGTGATGGGTAGAAGATATCCAACAACGCTTTTATATAATACCTTGCTCCACTGGAGCAGGAAAATATGTAGGTGGATGGGGGCATATACTATGTAAGTACTGAGTGTATAATGAGTCTATAGTAATGCTATCAAATGACTCAAGTAATGACTTGTCAAAAGTGGGGAAATATACAAATGGACTATCTAACTATCAATACTCTTAAACTCTCTAAAAATGAAAGGAAAAAAAACTGATCCTACTATGACTCTCACTGAATAGGTCTCATTAGTGTCAGTCAACTACAAGTTGTTGCAAAATTCTTTACACAACTCAACACTATGGTTTGGGTTGGTGCCGATTTTGTGCAATCTATAATGTTATATGATTTCAATCACATTAGTACAAAACTTGTTTAAAAATTGGATGTTTAGGTTATTACATGCACTAATTAACTTGTACACTCGATCATTGTATTTCTTTCAATGGTCCTTAGAAGGAAAATTAGGGTCTTCACATGCTTGTGTACTAGTCTAACTCAATGTTTTTGACACTATAATTTGATGATGATGATGATGATGTATAAATGTAATGAAAGCACATGACTATAAACTAAAAAATAATTTATGCTAGACAAAATTACACAAATGTGACTAACAAATCAAGCTTTTGAGGTGAGAAGGCCATTACCTACCTTCCATAGGGCTTATATTTGAGTCTTGGCTGGAGCTCCAGTGAAAACAATGGTTGAGGAAGGCTTGATTTGGATTTTTAGCATAGGAAGATGAAGGAATCTAAGTCAGTTGTGAAACCTAGGGTTTCTATTCAACCTGTTGCTATTAGTCGACTTTGAATTGCTTAAAAGTTAAGTGCCAAGTTGACTAATCTTTGTGAACATTTGTTTGAACAAGGGAAAACATTGTGTTTGTCATCAATCGTCTTTTGAGTCAACTCAATAATTAGTTGATTGAAAAGATATAATATAAATTAAGGTTTAAAATTTCAAACCATGTCGGAGTTTCAATCTTGGACTGATGTGGTTTTGGTACTTTTTAAAAATTTTAAATATAAGTGTATATTAATTAAAAATTAATTTTATTTATATTTGATTATTATATATGCTTATCATTGATGTTCTATTCCTGGTATTGAGTTCATATTTCAATATTTTCTCATAAGATAATGTCTATTAAATTTTTGCAGCAGCTATCAAAAAGGTATAAATTTAAAAATTATTTTAAAAAATAAGTAATTTTCAAAATTTAAACTAAATCTAAAATTCTAAATTATTTGAAATGCTCAAAGATAATTATAAAATTATTTGAAGGTGTTAAATTATTTTTTGAATGTATTTGTAAATTTTTTACTTTTTAAAAGTTTATTTAAAATATTTAAGAATTATATTTTGGAAAATTTTTAGATTTTTTAAATTCACATTTAATTTTCAACATATATTAAAAATTTAAACTTTTTTATAAAATATTTATATTTGGTAATTTTTAATGTTTTTAATTTGTTAGTAAAAATTTGATAACTATTATATATAATTAACAACTATATAATAGTTTTAATGGGATAACATGTTCTTGACTTGAATATCTCCTTGGATTGAAAAAACCAAGCTCTATTAAAAACTAAAAAATTTAACCTTAAAAAAAGAATCGTGTAACATCCGCGAGTGTTGTGACCTTGCAGAGGCTACCGTAAGGTTGCGGCACCCTCCACGCCCCCACGGGGTTGTGGCACCCTTCACACCCCTGCGAAGGGCTGTTGTGGGGTCGTGACACCCTTCGTGACCTCGCAAGGTTGTTGTGACCTTGCAGCTATAGTGTCGATATAGTGTCATCGTCAGTGAGCAGGTGGAATGATAAATTCATCCCGTGTTGACATACAGGACATGAAATTTAAATCCATGATGTAAACTGATTCAGATCAATCGACTCATTAGGATGATATCCTAGAATTTTATTCTATTCTAGATCTTGTACTACACAATCAAGGCAAACCTCGTTGTTCAATGGGAAACATTTAATATGATTTCTATGTTCCTAGGTTCCTTGGAGATCATGTAAGGCTAGAATACCTATTTAGTTCTTAAACACATACCAAGCTCTCTTTGAAAAAGTACTAAAGTTGGTTTAGGGAGAGGTTTAGTAAATAAGTCCACAAGGTTTGACTTTGATTCTACATAATCAAGAACTTCATCCCTTGTTATTATATGGTCTCTAATAAGATGATACTTTGCTTCGATGTGTTTTTGCCCAAAAATAATACACTAGATTTATCGCGCTCATGTTATCAGATAGGATTTTAACATTTTTATTATTTAGTTGTGCTCCTTTAAGGTATGTATCATCTAGAGTAGTTGAGCTATACACACACTCATGGTTATGTACTCTACTTCAAGTGTTGATAGAGTAATAAAATGTTGCTTCCGATTACTCCAAACTAATGAAGACCCAAGATAATTGATGCGATTGGAATTGGAATAGCTAAGTCAAATGTTCTGGTTAAGAGTACCCTTGAGATAGGATCCTTTTGACTACAATCAAATGTGATTGGCACAAAATTATTATCATGCACACATACCTACTGCAAACAAAATATTCGGTCTACTAGCAGATACATAAAGAAACATGTGCTCTCTGTTAGGGTCATTATTGATTTGTTACTTGCTATTTTTTTAACATTTTTCTTGCCAAAAATTTTAGGGGGTGCTTGGTATAAATTCGGTAATAGGAATGGTAATGGGTTTCATTGAGGGGTTAATGGTAATGGGAATGATTACTGGATTGATGGTGCTTGGTATAGAGAAATGGGTATAAGATTTTACGCCCTGGGAAACAGAGGAAGCGGCGCGTCGTTGATGGCGAAGGCAGCGATTCGATCGCATCCGTGGTCGCTGTACTCTCTGGCGATCATTCAGTTCGACGGAAGCGGCGGCTCCAAAAACGCCAAGGATCTCCGCGTCGGCGTCGCGCTGAGCGCCCGCGCGGCCTTCTTTGGCCAGCGTGGAAGAATGGGCCGCATCGCTGGGCGACAACGGAGGGAATCGCCGAGGCGGCTGCTGCCGTCGTCACCGGAGGAAGCCCCCTCCTCAGCGACTTTGGCTGGAACTTGCCCTCTCCGGAGCCACACCCAGCCAACCGATTAATAAGTTAGTATATTTAGTTTGATGAACAAGTATTTCCTCCTTTGTTTATCTGATTTGGAGTCCTAAAATGAAAAAGAAAGACCTCCTACTAAACACATCTTCATATATTTAGAAGTTTCTTATTCGTTGACTAAAAATAGTCATCTACATAATACTTGGACAATAAAAATATCATTTCCACTTAACTTTATGAATAAAGTCCATGAAAATTTAAAATTTTAAAAGTCTTTTATGCCATACTCGAGATGCTTGTTTCAGACTGTGATTTGAGTTTGAATACATGATTGGGAAAATTTAGGTTCTCAAAATTGGGTTGCCAACATATACTTATTTTTTAATAAAGTCATTTAGGAATATTGACCTCACATCTAGTTGGAATTGTTTAATCCTTCATGGGCAACATATGTTAGAAGCATCCTGATGGATTCTAGGTGAGTTATAGGGCATCGTTCTTATTGTAATCCAATCCCTTTAACCTTGGATTACTAATCATGCTTTATTTCTAACTACAGTTCCGTTCTCATCCAACATATTCCTAAAATCCCATTTTGTATTGATAATCGTAGTCTCTAGAGATCTTGAAACTAAGTTCCACACTTGACTTCTATCAAACTGCTCTAACTTGTCTTGCATAACAAATACCCAATTAGAGTCAAACAATGCTTCATCTATACTCTTGGGCTTAATTTGGTTTCAAAGTAGTGTAACTTGGTTTTTTAAATTTCTTACTCATGAAATGTCTCGTAGGATTTATTTAATGGAGTGACTAGAGGTAATTCTATGTGTTTGTGTAGATTGAGTTGAGTTGGTTACATGTTTAGTCATGTTTAGGAATTCTTAGATCATCATCCTCACTTTTTACTTTATTTGAATCCTTCTTGATCATTGCCTAAAGTTTTAATTTCCTACATGTTTCATTGTAGGAATTTTTCCATACTGTTCTGTAGGCTGTTTTCCCTAAGATCTTATGTAGATAAACTCGATTTTGAATATAACATGTGACATTAACCACTTTGACTCAAAAGTAATTAAGTAGACAGTGTTAGATGCTTCTTATAGGGCTTGGTTTTTGTTTTCCACCATCCTGTTTTGTTGGGATGCTCTAGGATAGTTTGAAATCTTGTACTGTATTAAGTATTAAGTGAAATGGTCTATAAACGTATCGTTCTAATAAATTACTGAAACTCGAAACTCGATACTGTTCGACACTGAGATAATGTCTCCTGTGTCATTGTTTCAATCATGTCAATGAATATCATTTTATGTCAACACTCGACACCCCTTGGCATGCTAAAATTGAGATAATATTGCTATTTTTTTTATTTTATAGTTTGTTGCAAACAAAATCGTAGCATTCCCAATAGAAAGCAAACATTGAACTTAATTATATATAGTTGTTTATCGTTTTTCTTTTTCTTCATCTCTTACCTCTTCCACCTCCAATTTACCATCGACATCATACATCAAAATGTTGGTGTGATATCAAAACGTAATCATTCCAATCAAAGGCTTGGCTTAAACACTAGCATGACTCGAGATTTTCATCCTTGTGTTCTAAGACAAAAATACTCATGCACATATTCATTTTCTTCACTTATCGTCTTATGTTTCTCAAAGTATTCCCATGCAAATTTAGTATACTTGTCAATTATTAGCAAGCAATATTTACAATAAAAGGTCTTGACCGACCTTGCCTTCTTGACACGACCACATATTTTATCTTTGTTTGATCCTATTTTTGGCAAACCTTTCACCAAATTTTTCTTGACCACCATTGAGATCTGTCTTAGGTTTGTTTGCCAATTTCCTACACCATAGCAAACTTTTTCTTCTTGAGCCATAAGACAGTTTTTGGAAATGTTAGTAACACAAGGGAGATAAATAAAACATATATTATCTTTTTGTTATCCTAGCATGACCTAGCAAGATATGTTTACTTGACACTTGGTTGATATGTGTTTCATCATGAACACATAAGAAAATTCCTTTTGTTTTGATTTGTATCAAAGGCTGACTTTGCTATGGATGGTCCGTTGGTCCTCGAGTATTATGTCTAGATTCTTAGAGTTCAACGTGAACCTTGCTAAACTTTTCCTTAAATCTTCTATTTGCAATCTCAATGAAGAATTCTCTTCCTCAAATTTTTGAACTTAAGATGAGGTGGTTTCCCCCTTTGGGCCCTTAATTCCTTAAAAAGTGATTTACATTTTCTTTCAATCTAGTCAAAGCATAATGGTTTCATTATATATTTTTCTAACTCAAGAACTAGATGATTCCATTTCAGATGATGAATCTTCCTCCTCGCTAGATGGATCTTCATCTTCGTTGGTGATCCCTCCTCACTAGACGGATCTTCCTCTTTGTTGGTCATCAAGACTTCTATCTTGCTTGTGATCAATTGTTTGCTTTGTGATTGACTATTCAACTCCATCGTTAATGGTCATGAAGGTCATACGCTTAGTTACCTTGCAAAGTTCTTCATCCGATGATTCTAAGGATGAGCTGTCCTGGTTAATTTTAAGAGTGCTCTTCTTCTTGAACTCTTCTTCTTGTTTATTGAGCCTCGTGCACTTAGATTTGTAATGCTTTTTCCTATTCTATTCAAAACAAATGTTATATTTGATTTTGATTTAGATATACTTTTGATTTGCATGACCTCTTTGGTTTTCAAAAAATTTCTGCACATCTTTAGTTGTTGAAGATTTTGTTTGTTCTCATCAGCTTTTTGATGAAGTTAGCCATCTCACTATTTTCCCTACTTGTTTTTGGTCTTATACTGTGACTTGAATGGGACTTCTTCTCCTTTATTTTTGGCTTCTTTACAATTAAGACAATACCCTTCTCTTTAGGCTCAAGATTCACCTACTCATGTAATTTAAACTCACAAAGTAACAACAACAATAACAACCAATCCTTTATCCCATTAAGTAGGGTTGACTATATGAATCCTCTTGTGCCATTGGACTCGATCCCCTACTGGCTTAGGAGGATCTATATAGTCAATCCCATTTAATGAGATAAAGACTTGATGTTATTATTATTATTTTGTGAGTTTAAAACTCACAAAGTGGTCATCTAATTTAACTAAGGACAAGTCCTTAGATCTCTTGTAAGCGTCAATCATAAACATCTATCATAGATGACTACAAACTAGTTAGCGGAAAAGCCTTGAGTTTGTATCTTATTAGATCTTAGTGGTTCTCCCACTTGTTCTTCAATTGCTTGGTGCCTATTAAGGATCTCATCGAACCTTCTATAGTCACCGTTTCACCTTCTTTCATTGTGCAATTTCTGCATTTGACTTAGTAATAAATCACATTTAGCAATGCGTGAGTCATGCGTACCTTTATGAAGCTTGACGAGCTTGCCCCATAGTTTTTTTGAGCTCGAGAGAGTCTCACTTTGTTGAGTTCATCTAGTGTCAACCCGCATAACAAAGTCAAGTGTTTATCCAAATTCATTCTTAGGCACTTGAAAACCTTCCTTTACTATACAACACTTATCAATGCTATTTATAAGATAATATTCTATTCTATCTTTCTAGTAAGTGGAGTTGACATCGAAGAAGGGAGGTCATGTTGTGTTGTAACTCTCTCACAATGTTATCTCTTGAGATACTCCTTTTGTCAATTAGTCCTTTGGGAGTAAGCTCTAAAACAACTTGTTAAATCAAGAAAGATGATAGAGGAGGAGGGTTAAGTAACATAATCAAACTGTTATCAGGGTTATCTAAATGCAGTGGAAATGAAATGTATTTAAGTTCTTTGAAAATTGTAGGGAAAAAGATGTTTTGAAGTTCTTTGAAAAATGCAGTGAAAATAAGAAACTTTCAAGTTCTTTAAAAAAATACAGATATATGTTTGAGAAGAGTATAATGGCAATATTGAAATAAAAAATATTTCTATGAATAATGAAAATCTAGTATAATAAGAAAAGAAAGACAAATACAGGAATTTATGTAGGTTCGGAATCACTAGTTCTTACTCTACGGCTTATGAACTTGTATACTTGTTATAAATCTACTATTTTTATGCTCTTTGAAAATTTTTCAAGGCAGAGAAACCTTTTTACAAAGGCCGACTAGAGCATAATCAATATATGAAAGATAGAAGATGGAAACTTTAAGTTAAAATCTGAAATAAGAAAAGCAACTGGAGTAGCAAAAACAGAATACTACGCACAAAAGGTGAAAGAACTTCAATGTGAAGAGCAGGATCTTGCAGTAGTTGGAGTACTTGTCGTTATTTCTTGAATGTGCATGAATTGTGGATGTTCTAGTCAAGTTGCCTTTGCTTGGTATTTATTGAATGAGATCGTTCAACATCAGTTGGCTGATCTGCTGTTGCTGCAGCGACTGTTGCCTTATCATTACTGTCTGTAGTTGATTATTTCTCTATCACCAATTGATTGTTTCAATTTTAGTCTACTCAGATTACCTATTAATCTACTCAACCACATTAGCCAACGACACATCGTCTGGTTCACGGTTCACTTGGATCTAGATAAATTCTTCTACTAACTGTATCATTAGTCGACTATTTTTATTCCCTTGGAATACAATTGCATCATTTTGTGTTTAAATTCTATTGAATTTGTATTTCCGCTGCGAACCAATCTTGTAAAGAAAGAGCCAACTGAGGTGATAAAGGAAATGAGACTATTCAATTGCTCTCTAGTCTCTCTTGATGATCCAATATAACAATGTAGATGTAATGGCAAAGTCTAATAGGTGTTGGCATCTAAGTTCTGTAAATGAAGTTCCTGTACATCAAGGTGGACCAGATACTAATTTAGGCAAAGATTTAACCAAGAAACATGTGTTTGAGGGTCAAAGCCAATGTCCAGTTGACTAGAAACAATTTTGAACATTGTTTAGAGTTATTGCAAATTTCTCGATTTGAGTAGTGTATTTGGCAAATTTTTAACAATATTCATGAAATTCACTATGATATTTATGGAGACCTCTTGTTATGGGCTTATATTTGAAAACTTTACATGCAGTTAGAATTTCTAGGTTCTTTGGAATTCATTTGGTACATTGACCAAAAAGTGGCTGGGTGATAATTTTGACGTTGAATTGAAAATATAACATGTCTTCTCAAATTTATAATGAATGAAGTCGTGTTGTTATGTGTTGAATATGTGTCGAACATGTTCTCCCAAGTTTTTCAATTTTGTTTTCTGATTAGTTGTTATTTATCACATTTGCTCTTTTGCTCAACGATTCTACCTATTCAGGTGGTTCTAATACTTGTTATGGTTGTCAGGTGGGGCATTGCCAGCTCTTGCCCAACTGGCCTCCTCCTCGTACCATGCAGCCATGTCATCGTCAGCGCTGTCACATGCCTCCTCTCAGAAAGATAGTATGGAAAGGAAAACCTCGTCTCCTCTATAGCTTTATTTACCTTCATTTCTTTGTATCTCAAAGTAACATGCACAACCATTTTGTTGCTCCCTGCAATCTTTTTGTAGTGAAATAGCTCAAAATATTGAATCTGACCACTGCAAAGTTTGTTTTGTCACTTGTCATAAGTTTGTTTTGCATCTCTGACATGCTTATTTATCAGCTGCCTGACAATTTCATGTACAAGCTTGTGGATAGAAGATTAAGAAATAAGTAATATTTTTGTTGCACTTGTATGTGTGACTTGTTTATGATAGTGAAGTTTTTTTTTTTTTCCAAATAAAATGATGATTTGGTTAAAACTATATTAGATAATCGATTGTATGAGAATGTGAATTATTATGATAGTGAAGTTTAGGGGCTGCTATCCGTAGGGTCTAGCTTAGACTTTTGAAAAATAGATATAGGTTAGCTTAGAAGGAGTTTGGTTAGGTTAGAAGGAGTTTGAAAAGATGACTTAGCATCTCCGGGCGCTTGGATCCCTTCCGGGAGCTTGGAATACTGACGTGGAGATTGTT
Organism: Curcuma longa; assembly: GCF_044706935.1. NCBI lineage: Eukaryota > Viridiplantae > Streptophyta > Magnoliopsida > Zingiberales > Zingiberaceae > Curcuma > Curcuma longa. The sequence goes on along the minus strand of NC_133875.1, from coordinate 10,649,101 downwards.
GGATCAGTGTTAACTTCGTCGCGCTTGATGCCCAAGCGTCTGGAATCCTTTCGGGCGCCAGGAAGTTGATGTATCCTTGGCCAATGAGGATGTGCCACCTCGTCCACCATGTTGGTCCGAAGAGTTGATTTTCGGGCGCTTGGATTCCATCTGGGTGTCTGGACCGTTTGTGCATTAGGATCTAATAAAGGTGTTCGGAATTCAAAATTTTGATTTCTTAACTTCCTACCTCACAAAAAATTAGCACTATATATATATATATATATATATATATATATATATATATATATATATATATATATATATATATTTATAATAGAAAATTAGTTTTAGATAATTTTATAATTGTATGATTTTAACTTTTAGATTTCTAATAAAATCTTAGGTCATCCCTACTATTCCTTTCAAGGGAATGCATCATCACCTACTTCTTTAAGGAGAAATTATCTTTTGTCAATCAGCTGGTTCTCCAGGTCTGGTTGGACTTTTGTTTAATATCCGATCCTCGACCCTTAGAAATTTTTTTTCGATGTTCGATCTTTGCTAACCTATCGATCTGCTAGACGTTCGATCCACTGACCCGCTTAAACTTTTTGCTTGATGTATACCTTTGATTTATCAAGACTTCTATCTGATCCATTTGATTAGAACTTTTTTGTCCGATCCACTTGATTAGGATTTCTTTGTCTAGTTTTCAATTATAATTTTTCTATGTTACCTGTATATTCAGATTAACTTGTTAGTATATAATATACTCTTAATTTAAATTTTTTACCATGATCAAAATATAAATTTGATTATATGATACTTTTTACACTAACATTTCTTTTCAAATTCTTAGTTACCACTTTGTACTTGAGTCGGGCATAAAGGTGATGAATAGGTTGTTTTGTCATGGGTGTCAGCTTTATTTTTTGCTTGAGGGTGTTATGAAGATTCTTTCCTATTTTTAATACACAACAATTGAGTTTTGACAAGGGCAATTTAGGTATTAGATTCCTCACAAAAAAAAAAAACTAAACGCATTAATTTTTTAAAAGTAATGAAGACTAATTATTCTAAATATCTTTAACTGTAGTAAAAATGAAATTCGTCAACTAACGGTCATACGCAATTGATCTCATAACTATTTATAAAGAAGTAAATTGAAAAATTACATACGACTACCTGTGATGAGATATATCGAAAAATTTGATTTTTATCCATTATAGTAAACCTATTTTGCAACAATTAACTCAATTATATCTCGAAGATATCTTAAATATCTTTAACAATTAAATACATACTAACTACAAATGTTAGCAATTTTTAATTATTGTAGTGTGCGATAGATTGGAAAAAAAAAATAACGATAACATAAAGTTTCGAAGAGGAAAAAAAAACTCTGCACAGGACACGAGGAGATGGCGTTAGGTGGCTTGTGCAGGTCTTGGACGATGATGACTTGCTTGTGCAGGCCTTGGACGGTGAAGATCTGCTGCATTGGGAAGCTGCTGCTGATAGTACGAAGCTGGTTTGGCGTGCTGCAGACGGCAAACAGTAGGCTGCAGCTGGCTGAATTGGCTTTCGGCGCGGTGCAGGTGCAGCAGTGATAGAGTCCATGCAATGCTCTAGGTGAGGGCAGCATGAGAAGATGAGGTGGCGCTGCAGATTGCTGAGGTGGCGCTGCAGATTGCTGATGTGGCACTGTGGACTTTGGCGTGCAGTAGCAGACAGCAGGCTGAGGACTTTTGGCGTGCGGCTGCAGCATGGAGAAGGCAGCAGGGTCACGGCGTGCGGTAATCTCCCTCCTACGCAAGATATGATGAGGTGGCGTTAGGTGGCATGAAAGCGTGGATGTGGCGCTGAGTTGGCAAGCAGTTGGTGAGGTAGGCGCAACGTGAAGAAGGCAGCTGCATTTGCCGGCGGGAAATGCTGAGGGACACCTCTTGGTCGGACCCGGGGGATCCTAGGTGCAGTCGGTTTGAGCAGGGTCCTGACGGGGGTGAGCCCGGCCCCCGCGGAGCTGTCGAGCTTAGCTGATTTGTGGGTGAACTCGTGTGCGAAGGATGATTATTTGGTGTCTCCGCAGCACAGTAGCGGATGCAGATGCGGTTGATCTTTCACTTTGTGAGCGAGGATGGAGCTACCATGCAGCTGGAGCAGCATTGCCAGACGCTTTTCGGCCGGACCCGGGTGATTCCAGGTGCAGTCGTGCCGGGCAGGGTCCTGGTAGGGGGGGTGCCCGACCCCCTGCGGGGTTACCGAGCACGGGCGATCTGTAGGAGAGCTTGTGCGCGCAGGATGGCTGACTAGTGCTCTGGCGTAGCAGTGATGGATGCAGATGTAGCCTTTGAGACATGCAGCCGTAGCAGCACTTATAGACGTCTTCCAGCCGGACCCGAGTGATTCCAGGTGCAGTCGTGTTGAGCAGGATCCTGGTGGGGTGGAGGCGGCCTTGAGGGATTGCAGAGCTTAGGCGATCTGTGGGAGAGCTTGTGCGCGGAGGATGGCGGTTTGGTGCTCTTACAGTGCAGTAGGGGATGCAGAGGTTCTGTGATATGCAGCCAGAGCGGGTATTGATAGGTGCCTCTTGGTCGGACCCGGGTGATCCAGGAGCAGTCGATCTGAGCAGGGTCTTGGTGGGGGGGTGCCCGACCCCTGCGGGGCAGTCATGCTTGGGCGATTTGTGGGTGATCTCGTGCGCGGAGGATGACTGTTTGGCTCCTTGATAGCACAGCACTGGGTGCAGATGCGGTGCGGCAGTTCATGATGCAGATGGAGTGGCAGGGACGAGTGTTTCATTAGCTAGCCGGGCGATACCAGATGCGGCTGGATCAAGCGGCGTCCTGGCAGGATAGAGGCCCACCTGTGGGGCAGCCGAGCTTGGGCAGTTTGCGGGTGAGCTCTTGCGGCATTTAGGCTGATTGACATCTCGGCAGTGTAGCGACAGATGCACACGATACTGGCGACCGCAGCAGGGATTACTGTATGGTTGTAGGCTCGTATCAGAGCCGTATTGACGATCATGAGTCTAGTATTGAGGGTGGGGAGGTGAAGGACGATGGGGCCCAATGAGCACCCGCTTCATCCTCCACCGGTAACCCCTCAAATACCAACTCATGTTTACCGCTTTGTAGGAGCTATGCTCCTGTATTTTTCTTTTTCTATTCCATCTATACACATATTTACCTTTCCCCAAAAAAAAAAAAAAAAACTCTGCACAAATCAAATGGAAAAAAGAATAATTTTATTTATTTTTTAAATATATTTTTCTGGACATTATCATGTAAACTATTGTCACGGTGGACCCCACCGAAATTAGAAATCTCCTCTCCTCTCGTGTGCGACACGCTGGCAATGAATTGGTTTCGACGAGTTCGTTGCTCCGCCATCCTCCTCCTTCTCCTCCATTTTAACTTAATGCCGTTCCTCCTGCGAATCGATCTCTCCCTATTCTCCGATACCGCCTCGACGTCGTGAGTGGCGAGAAAGTAGGCGGCGGAGGCGGTCCCGGCCGGGCATATGGACAGTGGCTGGCGCACCCCGGCAGGGAGCAGGAGGAGGGTCATGGTGGTTGCCGATCCGAGCCGCGAGGCCAGCGGCGCACTTGAGTGGGCCCTGCACCACGCCGTGGCGGAGCACGACGAGTTGCTGCTGCTCCACCTTGAGCCCCCTGGCGAGAGCGCGCCGCCGCGACGGTCGGCATCGGCGCCGTCGACGTTCACATTGTTCCTCCGGCGGCCTCCCTCTCTCGTGTCGCTCGGTGTGCCTGCGCATGGCTCTGGCGGAGGGGGTGCGAAGGTGGAGCCGGTGTTCCTGGAGGCGATGAGGGCAAAGTGCGAGGTTGCGCAACCGAAGGTGAAGGTGCAGATCGAGAGGGTGGAGATGGAAGGGATGGGGAAGGCCACCGCAATTCTGGCACGCGCCCAGTTGCTCTGTGTTGACCTTCTCGTCATCGGCCAGCGCCGGAGCTCCGTCGCCTTCTTAGGGTAACTCTTTTACTTTTTATTTAAATATACCACTCTAAATCTTTTCTTTTTAAACTATTTTTTTGTTCATTCAATTGCAAATTTGGTAACACAAACTTCATCTTTAAACTTCTAAATCTAAATTTTCTAATAGGCACACTTTGTGACATCATGCATATCCCTACTAAAAGTTAAAAGCTTAATTTACATTTGACAAAAAAAAGGAATACTTTATGCTAGATTTTAAAAAATAAAAAATTATGTTTGATATATCAATTAATTTTAAGTTTAATTTATTGAATAGATCCAAGCATAAACGCTTAATTCTAAATATTATTAAGATTCTACAATTGTTACTTTGCCTTCACTCTCTCTTCTGTCAATCAATTGTGTTATTTAAGTTTTAGTCTATTGTTTTTTCCCATCATAGGTTAGCAACAATTTTTGATGGTTTGTGATTTTCAATCTCCTTTCAATGATTTTCTGTTTTCAATCTTCTTTAAATGATTTGCTCAAAAATAGGTATTTCTCCTCATGATGGGGTTTCTTCTTTATCCCAAATTCCATATAAAATCCTCAAGTTTTGGAATGATATTGAGAGTCATATAATACTAGTGAGGTTTTTTTGATGAATTCTTCTATTGCATTCAATACCTTTTGTTGGATCGTTGGAGAGGCATTGTGGCATCTTTACATTTCTACAAACAAGTTAACCAAAAAAAAGAGAAGATATACACAAGTCAAGGATGCAAATTCATGATGTTTAATGTGTCTACTAGTCCTCCCTTAGACTTCTACTTCATAGCTATGATCTTTAAGATGAATCACTTCTAAAGCAGCTCTAATCTTCTTCTCAATTAACAATTGGAGGTGGAGAAATCTTTTACAATATCTGTTACAAAAATTAGAATTTAAGCATAAAGAGAGTACAAGGAATGTGAAGTTCATAGAGAAGAAATGTTCAAGCACTTAGAAGACACTTTGAAAGCTTTTCAACTTGCCCCTTATGCAATCCTAAGCTGTCAAAAACCCATACATATAGTCTTTACTCCAAAATTTGAGTTCAGGCCTCAAAATTAACTTTCTTTGTTGATCAGTCGACTACCTATTGCCATCAGTAGATTGCTGATTTGGATCAGTCAACCAAACGAGCATCCAATGGTCGCTTCAATTGAGTGGTATTGACCATCATTTGGTTGATCTTGATAGCTGTTGATCAATCTGTTTGTTAGTTGTAATGGTAATTTTTTATATTACCATTGAGCATTAATCGACTACCACGTCAACAGTCGATTGACCATTCGACTATTCTTTTGAACATCCCAAACACAAATATTTTGTTCGTTGGGTGAATTGGTCTAAGTTGACTGACCAATTTACTAAACCATTAGTTTACTTATCATCACTTTAGATTGACTAGTGCAAACCATAAACCATGAATTTGAGATTTAAGGTTTTGCTAATTGACTAGAATATCAATGTTAGTCAACTAAGCTACTAGTCAACTAAAGTTTCCCTTTTAGTTGACTCTGACTTTTGATTTCATCCACTTCTAAGGCTAAGTTTACACCTCAATCTAATCCCTTGACCCAATATTGCATTTTCACTAAAACTCTTCCTCAAAGAGTTTTACTTTTGTGCTAAATGGCTCTTCAAGCCTCTAGACTTAACCATGCCTAGAAGCTCTCTGCTTCTGGGACTTCATATGTGCAACTTATGTCAAATTTTCTGCCTACATACTTGACATACATATATGAGATCAACAAATATCCTCCTACTTAAACTTTGTCTAAACATCAAAACCACATGTTAATAACATGGTTAGGACATGATTGCACCAACATTTTTTTCTTCCCTTTTGATGTTTGATATCTGGTTTAGGTTTAAGTTAGGTATGATCAAAAGCAATCATAAAGCAATAATATCATCGATAAGACAATTATAAAATCAAATAGTGAGAGTTTCCAACTAAACCTTCACATGCCCTCCTATTACAATATTGGTTCCCAATCATCTCATCATGCTCATCATAGTTTCTAACTTACCTTTTGAATTTCCCCCTTTAACATACATAAAAAGAATCTTGCCTATACAAGGTTCTTTAAGCATCATGATCAAGGTCTCTCCCTTTGAGGATTAAATCCCCTCTCCCTTAAAGGCATAGTCCAATGCTTAAACTTGAGCTTTCCTCCCACTTCAATTACGGAGTTTGCACTAACAATTCCCTTTTTGAAGGTCTCCTTAATCTAAGTTCCTTTTTTTATAAAAAGTGTTGGATCGAGAAAACAATAGAAGGGGGGGGGGGGGGGGGGGGGGTTGAATATCGTATTAAAATCTTCTTTTCAAAATTTTTCTTTTATTTTCATAAATCAGATTTATAGCAGCGGAAATAAGAAATAAATAAAGCAAGAACACAAGTTTATTTTTTTACTTGGTTTACAATCCTTCGAACTACTACTCCAAGGCCCATAATTCAATCTTGAATTACTTCGAGTGAGCAATCAACTAGAACTCTCTTTTCCAAAAGACTTTTGGAGGTGAAGAAGATCTCTTACAAATGTAGGGATCAGGTAACGCTTTACTGTCCCCTTTTTGAAATGAATGCACAAAGAATAAAATTTACCGACAACTTAAGATTCGAGGTAGGTCAAAGGTTGTCGAAGAGCATAGAATAGCTAGATAGATTTCTTAATCACACGATGAAGATGATTGTCGAAGAAGTATTGTTGTTGTTTTTTTTTCTGAATTCTATCAGAGCCCTTTTTATCAATTCGATGAAGTTTGTTTGGTCAATACTTCATTCTTTGCTTGTCTTTCCTTATGAACTTGCTTCTCAGTGAATTCTCTAGTTGACTTTCCATATGAACTTGAATTTGATCTTATCTTTGAGTCAGCGTTATCCTCACCCAGCTTTTCTTATGCTTGGTGTTGATTTTGCAATATCAGCACTAGCTGAAATCAACAGCACCAGCGTCACCAAGTCTAACACCGGATTCAACCAGCTACAGAACAACACCCACCAACTTGTTAAGATTAGCACCAGCAACAGCCACATCCTGAACCAGCATCAGCTTCGTCAAGATCAGCACCAGCACTTGCTCATGGTGTTGATGTTTGCAATATCAGCACCAGCTGAAGACCAACACCAGTGCCCTAAGACTAGAACCAGCTGAGTCAAATCCAACACCATCATTGCCTCATTTGTTGACTGAGTCTGTTCAGCCTGATCCTTTGCCACATCAGCTGCTGAGGCTTAGATCTGCTACATTAGTTTCTTGTTGACGGACTCTGCAACACTGAGTTAGCATAATATACAGTACAACAGATGCAGATTCTATTTTAGACAGTTAATCAACTATCCGATCTTGACTTTGAAATTCGAGTAGAACTCTTAGTCGGATTGTCACCTAAGTTCATCCCCATAGTGAGGATGCATCCTTACTGGATTTCTCCACTCTAGGAACTTACATTTACTTACCCTTTGTCAAACATCTGGTATATCTGACCTATTTAAACTTCCTTTGCTTGACGTTCAATCACTCGACCCACTAGGACTTTCCTTGACTCAATGTCGATCCTTGCTGATCCATTGAGTCATCCCGTTAGATGTTTGGTCCTGTCGACCCATCTGGGCTTTCTGTTTGGTGTCCTGGTTCTCTTGATCCGTCAAGTTTTCCGTTGCTTAATATTCGGTCCAACTAATCTACTAGAACTTTCATTGCCTAGTATTCGGTTCACCTAACCTACCATGTCTTTTCTTATTAAGTCCTACACACATAACACAAGCATCAACTCACAAGCTCTTAACTTTAAACCTTTGCAACCATCAAAATACAGATTCGATTATCTTGTGCTTTCTGCACTAATAATCTTTCCATTTTTGATGTCTGACAATCCTGTTTGAAGTTAAGGAGTATTCAAGCAAAAATATTTTTCAAAACTCCCCCTGAGAAACTCCCCCTTTTAAAACTCCCCTTGAAGTTTTTAAGTTTTTGAAAAAGAAAACATTTCTCTCCTTTTCCAAAGGATATTTCTCAAGAAGAAATTCCCTTGGGTTTTTGAAAAACTTTTATTTCTTTTCAAACTCATAGTTTTCTTCTTAATCTTAAACTTATCTTGAACTTTAAACTCCTATTCTTCCTCTTTGATATACATCAAAATGGAAAAAAAATATGTTTTAAAGATCTTAAAAAAATGTTTGCTAAGTTAATTGCTCAACAAAAATATGCAATTATAGATAAGCAATAGAATACACTTGAATTAAAGATAAACAATGTGATTATTATGATTTTCTAATAAATATTTGATTCTAAGACTCCAAGCAATGTATCCCAAGCATTATATCCCCGTGGTTTTTGTTTTTTTTAAAGATCAATACCATCGTGGTGTTGTTCTTGTAAGAACAGAACCACAGTGTTCTGTTTTCATTTAACGTTGGTGTTGGTTTTGAAAGATCAATACCACTATGGTGCTGGTTTTGCAAAATGTTCTGTGGACTTCACAGAATTATGGTGTTGGACTTTAAGAATTAGCACCACTGTGGAGTTGGTTTCGCAAATCAGAATCATAGTGTTCTGTGAACTTTACAGAACTGTGGGGTTGGTCTTGATAGATCAATACCACTATGGTGCTGGTTTTGTAAAATAGAACCACAGTGTTAGTGCTGGTTTTGAAACTTAGAACCACAATGTTATGTGGATAACACAGAATTGTGGTGTTGGTTTAGACAAACCAGGACTACTTTGGTGTTTTGTCGAATTTGACCACATCAAACGGTTTAACAAGTATAGTAATCCATTATATAATATTGAAAATAATAATTCATCTAAAAATTATCCTTAAGCAAATGTCTAACTCTTTTTCTTTAACTTTAAATTATATCAATAAATCATTAAGTCTAGTTAGGAATTAGTCACTATAGTGATCAATTTTGATTTATACCTCTTCGGTTCATGTCGATGCACTAGTCTACATCTAGAACCTAGGATCAAGTCATAACATCTCACACTCGCCTTCATGGATCAATACACAAATAGTTAAACTTAGGTGTTTGTGAGATGCAAAGACTACCTAAATCTATAGATTCATGAAATCTATGGTATAGCCTAGACTAGTTCCATTTTGAATATGAGTAATTAAATAGAATATTACATATGATAGCAAGAAAAATAAGTCTCATTCTACTAAACACATTCTTAATTATCGTCTAAGAGTACTAAATTCTGCTTCTGGTAATGGTTTAGTGAATATGTCCAAATTTGATTTGGATTTAACATAGTTGAGTACAATATTTTCTTTAGCTACATAATCCTTGACAAAATGATGTTTAACTTCTATATATTTTGTTAGTATCTATTATGGATTTATTCTTTGGTGGAGATACTAGGTCTCAAACTTCGTTTCTTTCAAATTGGGCTAACTCTTCTTGCATTACTATCACTCAATCAGGATCAGACAGTTCTTCATCTATAGTTTTGGGTTCAAGTTTAGATATAATTTGACTTATGTTTCCATAAGCTAATCGGGTTTGAACTCCTAGAGTTGGGTCACCCAAAACTTGTTCAATTGGATGATCTAAACTTATTCTTAATGTTCTTAGACTATTTTCTTCTTGTTGTTGTTCACTTTGTTCATTTTTTTCTTCTTGTTGAATTTGTTCACTAACTACATTTTCTGTAACTCCTCCTTGATCATTGCTTAATCGATTAAAATTTATTTGTTCATCTGTTTCTTGATCTAAGTTAGATTTTTTAGGGTTATAATTTTCATCAAATATTATATTGGTTATTTCTTCAACTTTTAATGTCTTTTTGTTATATACCTTATAAGACCTACTAGTTGAAGAATATCCAAGAAAGATACCACTTTTAGTTTTTGATATAAATTTTTTTAGATAGTCCTTGATATTTAGGATATATACCTTACATTTAAATACTCATAAGTATTTTATAGTGGGTAATTTGTTATAATAAATTTCATAAGGAGTTTTATCATACAGTTTGTTTATTATAATTCTATTTTTAATATAACAAGCTGTATTTATAACTTTGGCCCAAAAATGATTGAGTATGCTATATTCATTTAACATTGTTCTAGCCGCCTCTTGTAATGTTCTATTTTTTCTTTCTGCTATGCCATTTTATCGAGGGGTTCTAGGACACAAAAATTCATGATGGTACCCATTATCTAGCTAGAATTTTGTGAACCTATGATTTTTAAACTCTCTTTCATGGTCACTTCTAATTCTCTTAATTTTTATTTCCTTTTCATTTTTTATTTGTTTACAAAAATTATTAAATAATTTATCTTTATTTTTTAATAATTTACCCAAGTAAATCTTGAGTAATAATCGATTATGACTAAGTAGTATTGATTTCTGCTTAGTGACTTAACCCTATGTGAATCAAATAGATTTAAGTATAGGAGTTTAAGTATGAGATTTGTTCGACTTTGGTTAGTTTATGTGATGATTTAGTTTGTTTCCCTTATTGATAAACATTACAAATTTTATCTTCTATGTTTCTTAATTTTGGTAACCCTCTAACTAAATCAATTTTACTTAGTTTTGATAGGTGTCTGAAGTGGGTGTGGGCCAGTCTCCTGTGCCACAATCAGATTTTCTCTTGCTGTGTCAAAAACACTGAGGGAGGAGCTAGGTAGATTTATTGAATAAATATTATTTTATCTAATTTTCTTAAGTATTTTTTAAGGACATTCAATGTGTTGGATCAAACATTCAGTTGATAGAAATTTCACTCCATATCTAGCATCACATAGTTGACTACTACTAATTAAATTGAAGTCAAATTTATCTACAAGTAGTATTTTATAGATAATGAAATTTAATTTTAATTCAATGTTACCTATCCGGATTATCTTAAGCGTTTTGTTGTTTTTGAAAGCAACAAATCCTAGGTTCTTGAGTTTTAATGTTGTAAATTTTTATTGATTTCTTATCATGTCTGGAACACCCATTATCTAACATCCATTGGTTCAAACCTTTACGTTCTTATACATAAAATACGAGTTTTTGGAGTCCTATATGATTGACTAATGTGTTAGTTCAGTGGTGTTGGTTTAGACAAACTAGGACCATCGTGTTCTGTGAATAACATAGAATTGTGGTGTTGGTCTTGATAAATCAACACCATTGTGGTGCTGATTTTGCAAACTAGAACCACAGTGTTCAATGAACGGTGGCGTTGGTCTTGAAAGATCAACATTACTGTGGTGCTGATTTTGTAAAACAGAACCATAGAGTTCTGTGAGTAACGCATAATGGTGGTGTTGGTCTGGAAAGAACAACACTACTGTGGTGTTGGTTTTGCAAACCAGAATCATAGTGTTCTGTGAGCAACGCAGAATGATAGTGCTGGTCTTGAAAGATCAACACTACTATGGTGCTAGTTTTGCAGACTAGAACCACAGTGTTCTGTTGTGTTTAATTGGTTTAATTGACTTTATTCATACAACTTATTTAATATAAGTTATGTATAATTCATTAATTCTATTTTTACATCTCAGCTATTCTAAATTTCAATACACGGTAGCCTTATGGATTGTGTGATGGTCTTTAATTTAATACTGATTTGGGAAAGATGTATGATCTTTGATTAGATTAAAGTTTAGCTTTGGGTTAGTTAAGTGCTTATTTTCTTAGATTGTGGTGAGGCACAGGGGTCTTCTTAATCATATCAATGATCATTTCCTTAGACAAAACTAATATGAGAAATTGTACACTTGACCAACTTAATACAAAACTTTGGTTTAACTAGTTTAGAATTAGGTGAGTTAGCTTCAACTAGTTTCATTTAACTCGGTGCACCAGGTAAGTTACTCCTTATCCAATCTAGAATGCACTTCATTGAGCTTCTCCAACGTACTATCAACTCACCTAGTTATGATACTTTGTTGTCGAGATCATACTATCCTTTATCCTATCTAGTTATTCTAGTTTAAGCATTAAAAAGAAAACAAGCATGCAAATCAATGAATTAATGAAACAATCATTTTATTGGCTTCCACTAGATCACAATTTTGATAAGTTTTATCTAAGTAATGGACTTGGCCCTTGGAGATCCAATATTGGTTAGGTCTTATTTTGTTGATTATGTAAAATTTTGGGACCCATGCTTGGATTCATTTTCTAACATGTTGATTAACTAAGAACATGTATGGTCTATTTGTAGTTTTAGTTTTGTATTCAAGTCCAGATTTGTTGTACATGGTTCGTTGAGACTCAAGTATTATATCTAAATACTTGAAGCCCAAGATGAACCTTTCCAATGTACCCTTGAGTCCTCTACTTTACTTTTAAAGAGGGAATTCTCTTCCTCAAGTTTTTCAACTCGAGTTGAGTTTCCTTCTTGAACTTGGTTAGTCAAGGGAGGTTTTTGACTTCCTTAAGAAGTGACTTAACTCGATCCTTGGACTTAGCTAATTTCCTAGTTAAGTAAGTTATGATAGCATATAGTTTTTCTACTAAGGGAGATATTACCTCTTCTTCATGGTCATTTGACCCAAATACAGATTCATGACTTGTCTCGGACTCAGATTCGGACTTAAATCCTTGGCTTGACTTGGATTCGGACTCAGATTCGGCTATCTCCTCCTTTGCCATTAGAGCCACGAAGCTTGTTTGCTTTAGTTCGTCCATGTCTGACTCCTCCGAGGATGATTCTCCCAAGTGGCTTTGAGTGCCTTTTTTCTCTTGCTTTCTTGAGTTTGTCCTCCTCTAGATTAGGGCATTCGGACTTATAATGCCCCTTTGCATTGCAATCGTAGCATGTTACCTCAGATTTTGAGTTGCTTGGTTTGTTTTGACTAGATCGTTTGTCTTTTGTTTGAATCATTCTTTTTATATCTCTCTTGGGGAATTTTTTTTTCTTGTTAAATATTTTTTGGACCATGTTTACTATTTTTGAAGTTAACTCCTCGTCATTTGGATTCAAGTCTGACTCATCTTCGGATTCTAGGCTTGGTTGGGATTTGAACTTGGCTTCCTTGTTCTTGGTTTGCCCTACAAGCAAAGTAATACCTTTCTCGGTTTGACTTGAGTTGGCCTGCTCATGCAACTCAAACTCGTAAAACATTTCATCTAACTTTACAATGGAAAGATTCCTAGAAATTTTATATGCATCTACCATAGATACCCACAAAGAATTTCGGGGGAATGATTTCAATGCATACCTGATTATATCCTAGTTTTTCATTTGATGACTTATTAAATGAAGCCCATTAAGTATGTCCTTTATCAGTGTATGTAGTTGGCTTGCAGGTTCATCTTCCTGTATTTTACAATTAAACAGTTGATTTAATAAGAGATCTCTTTTTGTTACTTTTGAATCGTTGGTTTCCTCGTGAAGTTCGACCAACTTGCCCTAAAGTTCTTTGGCATTTTCAAATGATCTGACTTGAGTTTCTCCTCCTTGGTTAGTCCACATTGCAACCTGTTCATAGCCTTGAAATTAACTTGTGCTTTTTTCTTGATGTCTGATGTCCACTTCTCTAGATCCAATGGTTCTCCAAAATCATCAACCGGTATTGTGTATCCCTATTTGATGCTAAACTATATGTTAATTTTTAGGTAGCATTCCATCTGTCTTTTCCAATAATTGAAGTCTTCTCTATTGAATAGGGGTGGACCAATGGTGTTATAGCCTTTTTGATGAGCCATCAGATATCTTACAAAAAATAGAACTAAAAATAAATGATTCCAAGATTTGGTCTTGGTAAGCAGTGTGATTGGAAATAAAAATTATATAAAGAAAAAAAGAAGAAAATGCTCGAATGGTGGTTGCATACCCCCGCTTTGATACTAATTGTTGGACCGAGAAAACAATAGAAGGGGGGGTTGAATATTGTTTTAAAATCTTCTTTTCAAAACTTTTCTTTTCTGTTCGTAAATCAGATTTATAGCAGCGGAAATAAAAAATAAATAAAGCAAAAACACAAGTTTGTTTTGGTTCACAATGCTTCGGACTGCTACTCCAAGGCTCGTAATCCAATCTTGGATTACTTTGAGTGGGCAATCAACTAGAACTTTCCTTTCCGAACGATTTTTCAAAGGTGGAGAAGATCTCTTACAAATGTAGGGATTGGGTAATACGTTACCATCCCCTTTTTGAAATGTATGCACGAAGAATAAAGTTCACCAACAACTTAAGATTCAAGGTAGGTCAAAGGTTGTCGGAGAGCACAGAATAACTGGATAGATTTCTTGATCATACAATGATGATAATTATCAAGGAAGTATTGTTGTTCTTTTTATGAATTCCTTCCGAGCCCTTTTATCAATCCTATGAAGTTTGTTTGGTCATCACTTAATTCTTTGGTTGCTTTTTCCTTATGAACTTGCTTCTCATTGAATTCTGTGGTTCCATATGATCTAGTTGACTTTCTATATGGACTTGAATTTGATCTTATTTTTGAGTCAGCATTATCCTCGTACAACTTTTCTTACGCATGGTGCTGATCTTGCAATATCAGCACCAATTGAAATCAACAACACTAGCGCCGCCAAGTCCAACACCGGATTCAGCCAACTCCAGAACAGCACCAGCTTGTTAAGATTAACACCAGTAACAGCCAAATCCTGAGCCAGCATCAGCTTCGTCAAGATCAACACCGACACTTGCTCATGGTGCTAATGTTTGCAATATCAGCACCAGCTAAAGACCAACACCAATGCCCTAAGACTAGCACCAACTGAGTCTAATCCACCACCATCATTGCCTCATTTATTGACTGAGTCTGTTCAGCCTGATCCTCTGCCACATCAGCTGCTGAGGCTTACCTGGACATCTGCTACATTAGTTTCCTGTTGACCAGACTTACCTACCGGTCACCCTGACCCTGCAACACTGAGTTAGGATAATATACAGTATAACAGATGTAGATTCTATTTTAGACAGTTAATCAATTGTCCGATTTCGACTTTGAAATTTGAATAGAACCCTTAGGTGGATTATCGCTTAAGTTCGTCCCCATAGTGAGAATACGTCCTCATTGGATCTCTCAACTCCAAGAACTTACCTTTACTTACCATTTGCCAAACATTTGGTCTACCTGACCTATTTGGGTTTCCTTTGTTTGACGTTCAATCACTTGACACCCACTAGGACTTTTCTTGACTTAATGTATGGTCCTTACTGACCCATCGAGTCGTCCCGCCATATGTCTTGTCCAATCGACCCATCTGGGCTTTCTGCTTGGTATCTGATCCTCTTGATCCATCAAGTCTCCCGTTACTTTATATCCAATAAAACTGACCTACTAGGACTTTTATTACTTAGTATCCGGTCCACCTGACCTACTAAGTCTTTTCTTGTTACATCCTACACACTTAACATAAAGATCAGCTCACAAACTCTTAACTTTAAATCTTTGCCACGATCAAAACATATTCGATTATTTAGTACTTCCTGCACCAACAAAAAGTCTCTCTCCCCCTCGTGGAAATATCTTCCCTCAATCAGGGGTAATTTATGTACTTTCAAGGTGAACCTCCTTTTAAAAGCTACTTCTCCTTCAAAAACTAAGAATTTTCCCTCTTTACATAGTACAAAGGTGATAAAGTATCACAAGGTACGTTCCTCCTCCCCCTCTCAACTTATGTTTTCTCTTTGAAACAAATTTCTACACCTTAGGAAGAAGGTACCCCCTTCCCCTTAAATAATCATTCTCATGAACACAACGTGAGAAAACTTATCATCCCCTCTTTAATGACTTTTCTCCCCTCAAACCATTATCCTTATACCAACAATGGTTATTTTATCCCATAAAACACTTGCTTAAGTGTTTTTGAAGGTTAAACAACTCATTGATTAATTTTCATAAAATTGCAAAAGTTCAACCTAAAGTGGAATTCTTTATTATGTTTGTAGTGCGTCAGTTGACCAAACTTAGTGCCAATCGACTGGATTTCCATTCCTATTGAGTGCTCAGTAGTCCATTTAATTAGTTTTTGAACATTGTTTTGGGTGAAATTCAAAAATACATAAAATTCTACAAGTTTCTATAAATTATGAAGCTTCATAAATACACTTGTTATTATGTTATCTATCACAGAAAATAGGTTTATATGAAAATAACTCTTGATTTTCAAGTTTAGCACAAAGTTGGAAACTATATAAACTTCAATATTTTACCTCAACTTTATATCATCCAAACACTTAAATTAAAGATTGTTTTCCTACCATTTTCAAAAATATTTTGAAATTCATTTTATTTTAGAATTTTCGACAATGATCTTTAGGCTATATACACATGACTTGTGTATAGGTTTTTCCCATGATTGGTCATTTTCATTATTTATATATAAGATGCCATTTTGGCTTAAAGTAATATATCATAATGAATATTTTAAACCAAAAGCATCTCCCTAACATCTTACCTGATGACTGTGTCTCGATACATAAATCATGTTCCCTTTCCCTAGGTTCTTTGTGAGATGTAATTAAGGCATAAACTTATGCTAGGTGATCATGCAACTCTAGCATGACTAGCCTAGTCCACAAAGCACATACCAAGCTCTATCTGAAGAGTGCTAAACTCAGCTTCGGGAAGGGACTTAGTAATGATGTCTGCAAGATTAGACTTTGATTGTACATGGTTAAGTATTATATTTCCTCTTGCTACATGATCCCTAATGAAGCGATGTTTCACTTCAATGTATTTTGTTCTTAAGTGATGCATTGAGTTCTTAGTTAAATTAATGATGTTCATATTCTCACACAACAATTGAACATTTCTATACTTAAGTCTATAGTCTTCAAATGTGTGCATCATCTAAAGCAATTGTGTTACACATTTGTCCATGACCAGATACTCGACCTTGATCAAGAATAGTACAACATAATGTTGCTTTCAATTACTTATACTTACTAGGGAAGATCTTAGAATTGACATCCTCCACTAGTATTCTTCCTATTCAATTTGCATCACACATAATCAAAGTTAAGAGTATCCAACCAAATTAAATGCACTGATCCTTGGATACCAAAGACCTACATTAAATGTGCTCTTAATGATAATCAAATGTGATTCCTTGACATATGATTGATATCTAGTACACGCAACAACCGTAAAAAAGATATTGGATATACTAGTTGTAAGGTATAATAAACTACCTTTGACACCCATATAATGTTTAAGGTCCACTAGTTTAGCTTCTGGATCATGATCTATCTTAATATTAGTTGTGATAGGAGTTGACAACTTCTTAACACTTTCTATACCAAACTTTTTAATAAGTTCTTTGACATACTTACCGATGCGTGCTAACCACAAGTGCACAGGCGTCGTTAAGCAATAAAATATCATCCACTAGCACCATGCTATTGAATATAAATTTACTTGCAAAGCAGATTATCTAGAGGAATCTATACGAAGAGTAGTTGTAAAAAAGGATTAAGGGAACAAAGAGTGCTCGAATGAAAACAAGGAGAAAATTAATTCTTAAGGTAATTCTAGGATTTTGCTTTCACCTTAAGGATTGTTGATGATCTTTCTTTTATCTCAGTGCTAGATTATACTTGAAAATGTTTGTCCTAAGGTAATCGATGTGTCTGTAGAAGAAGAAAAGAAAGAAAACTACCGATGTGTCTATCTTAACACAATTCCTATTTTCATGGCATCGAAATAGGATGGATCCTTTATGCTCTGTGACAACCAATGATATCCTTGGGAGAGTTCGATTTGCTTTCGTAATGAACTCTCTAGCTTAGTTCTATAGATCGGAGATTAGAGTTCATGGTTAGGTTTGCCCCCTAATATCTATGAACTCAATGTATGTTTATATATTTTGATTATAGGTTAGGGTTCACCTCGCGATCTATCCCGAAGAGATTCATCACTAATCTTAAATCCCATAACATAAGTGAATAATTGAACACGCTATAACTAAATCAAGAATCACACAAATCATCGATAAAAAAAGAAACAATATATTAAAGTCGTTAACCAATCCTTAGGTTATTTGCTAATCCTAGAATTAGGGAGATTATTCTATCATGATGGAGATACAAGCCAAAGACATTGAGGAAGACATTCTACAATTTTAAATGAAAGTAAGGTGTAGGAAGAACTCGGTTTATAGATAATTTCAATCTGTCTAAAAGATCTCCACGTGCTCCTTGACGGATGAAATCTCTAGGCTCTTCGAAGGCCGTTCTCCCTCCTAGGGTTTCTTCCATAAACCCTTGATCCCTTCAGTCGATGCCTCTTGGTTCTATTTATAGGCCTAAGCCCATAACAAAATTTCTTAAAAATTCGAAAGGGCATCGTCAAAGAACCCTCACATGCCACGGTTGTTGTGAGCACCACGGCCTAGCCATGGTGGGTGCTAGATTCTTTGAGTCGAAGGCACAGTCTGGAACACGACTGTGGTGATTACCACAACTTGGCCATGGTGGGGAACACGCCGTGGCAGGTGCCATGGCCTGGCTGTGTTTCTTTCCGGAAGTTTTTTTTGCTACTCCTATCCTCGTTCTGCTTCCAAGGATGATGCACAATCGTGGAATGTACCACGATTTGGTCATGGATCATGCTGCAAAGTGTGTTTCTTTGTCTTTTCATCTCCAAATTGTGCTCCAAACGCCAAGATCTTCATGTCCTGTTAACATAAAACACAAAAGAGTAGTTTTCCAAACTAAAGTGATAAAATAGATGAAAATGCTAGAGGTTAATGTAAATATGCTAATGTAATGTAGTATATACATGCAAAAATAAAATCGAAAATAATGTATGATTCACACATATCACTTAATTTGATGGACATCGATTCCCTCCATAGTTTGATTTGAAGTCCTAAGAAGAAATTTAAATCTCCTACTAGACCCATTTTAAACTCACTCCATGAGCTACAAGTTCATTAAGGAAATCTATATTTGTTGATAAAAAATAATATCATCCCCATATAGTTATGCAACAAATATATCATTTCCATTAGACTTAATGAATAAGTTGGGTTCTACTTGTCCTTTCTTAAAGTCCTTAGAAATAAGGAACATTGAGAATCTTTTATATCAAGGTTGAGGTGCTTGTTTTATCCCATACAAGACTTGCTTAATCTTGTATATTTCAAAAAAAAATCCAAATTCTCAAAACCAAGTGGTTGTTTTATGTATACTTTTTCCTTAATAAAACCATTTAGGTTGTCAATTTTCTATACATTTGATATAATTTGAATCTTTTATGAGTGACATATGTTAAAAGTATTTGAATGGATTCTACATGAGCTATTAGTGTATAGGTCTCATCATAATCTAACCCTTAACTTGTGTGAAATCTTGGACTATTAATCTGGCCTTATTTCTCACAACTCCCATATCATCCAATTTGTTCCTAAAATCTCATCTACCATCAACATTGGTCTATTGGGGTTGTGGAACTAAATCTCAAATATTACTTCTCTCGAATTGAGCCAATTCATCTTGCATGGCTATCCCCCAATGGCTCAATTTGGTATATCAAAGAAAATTGATTCCCTAAATTCTTAAAGTAAAATCTAGTCCTTATCACTTGAGAAATATCTCCAACAACTTGCTCAATGGAATGATTAGAATATATCCTAGGTATCCTAGATGGTTTAGATATGCCCCTCACATCCTTAATAGGGTTCTCTTCTTCCTTTTTTCCCATTATCCTAATCTCCTCTTGCTTCCCCTTGAACATTTTCTTTAAATTTAGTTTTTCAAGTTCAAAGGTTATTTCCTTGTTCAAGTTATCATTGATATCCTTATCAATTGGAGATTGCTTAGGGTATGAAATGTAGGATCGGGGGGATTGATAGGGGTGGATATCGATCATTGCTTTTCTGTTTGATTCGTTGTTCGTTCTTTCTATAGAGTTAGTTGCAGTGAAAATATAATATAATAAAGACAAGAAGAAAGATACAAGGTTTTTACTTGGTTCCCAACCTCCCAGGTTAGTTCTCCAAGGCTTATATATAAGAGACCTTTGTCCACTAGTTTATCTCCTTTCCAGAACTTTTTTGGAGGTGGAGAAACCCCTTACAGTTTGTATTACAATCACAACGAATAAGAAAGCAATTGCATATAAAAAGTAATACAATCAGATTGTTGATCTGGTTCGAAAGTCCTAAGTGACATGCATTCTCTCGGCGCTTCCCTAGTCGCACAAGCAAAGCTTCGAGATCTTTTCCGAACGCAGAGATCAAGAGTAGAATGTAGAGATTGATGTCCTGAGCTTTGATCTTGAGTTTCTTTTATATGCATTGTTTGATCTACCGATAAACCTTATCTAGTTGACCGCACCTGGTCAAACATGATTCCTACGATTGAGTTCTCCGTGATCTGGACCGAGCCACATGAACTCGTCGTTATCAAGTTTATCGATCGACGGAACCTTTGTGGTCGATTGAACTAGGTCACGTCACCGATCGAGGTTCGGACCCACACTCGATCAACCGAACCCATTCGGTTGACTAGACTAGTTTTTCGGTCAATCGGACCAGTTGTCTGGTTAACTAGACCGGTTCGGGTCCATTTTGACCCGGGTCAAGTCTGGTTCACTCCGAATTTTGTCTAGCTTTGTCCAATTGCGTTTGTATGCTCTCCGTTTGACTTACAACTCCAAGCTCTTGTAAAGCAGTCATACAAAACACAAACAAACAAACAAGCATAATCCTGTATGTCTATCCAACCTACTAGGTTTACATTTTGCTCAAAGTTCACTCCTCCAAGACTTCTACTTAAAGTTCACTCTTCTAGATTTTTTTAGTTGTCAAACATCCGACCACGTTGACCTGCTTAGACTTTGTCACTTGTTAGATATTCGGTCATCCTTGATCTGCTTGAACTTTCTCTTACTAAGCATCCAGTCATTTTGACCTGCTTGGACTTGCAGACATTAGATCACCTTAACTTGCTTTGACTTTTCCTTGCCAAGCATCTGGTCACCCTTGACCTGTTTAAACTTTTGCCAGTCATCCGATCAATCTTGACCTGACTAGACTTTACCTTTGTTAGTCATCCGGTTAACCTTTCTTAAGATTACCTTGTATTCAAGAATCATTTGTATTTGGTCTTTATCTTCCCCTTCATCCATTTGTCTACAAGGTACTAGGTTATAATAACTTTTGCTAAATGAATTTTCCCCAATTCGTGATGATATTTGGTAGCTTTCTATACAAAGAGTGCCTTTATAAGCATTGCAACTTGCTGCTTATTTTGCCCATGTCTTTTACATACATTGTCACCAAGGGTAAGCAGCTTAGGATATTCCTCATTGCTTTCTTCAATTTTCTTGTTAACTTTTGATTGTTCATTGTCGTATTTATGAATGTCGATTTTATGACTATGTTTAAGATTCAGTGCTACGTCAACGATGACCCCTCCCATATGAGGTGGACTCTGCTCCATATGAAGTGGAATCCCCTATATTCCTAGACAAGCCTCTATAAAGCCTAATATGAGCTTTGCCTCTTTCAATTGTTCCACTAGTGGGGCTAGCCAAAGATTTATTATTGTTGTAGTTGAAAAGGAAGTTTAGGTGAACATTAAAATCTTAGAAGTTCTATCGAAGTTCTTGACTACCAATCTATTTCCTCTTAGTACCCTATCAAATTTGAGTCGCCCATGTCATTCAAGGTAAATAAGACAATCGAATCCTCCTTTGACAAGAGACCCAAATTGTGGCTATTGTATTGCTAGGATGACAATTCTACCTTCAAGGGGGATTATCAACATTAATGAACATTGGAAGAATCCTTGGATGGTTTGACATTTTCTTAGACTAACTTCCATCATGGTCAATAACTTGGCTAATGATGTGATCAAGTTCTTCTTTGAATTAATACTACACTCTCCATAATAATGTGAGGGCCATGGGAGTCTATATAAACCTACTACGCAAAGATAATAAAAGAAGTACAATGCCCTTTGTAAGAGAGAAATACAAGTTGCATGGAGATTCTTGAGACAATCATTGAGAGAAATGAATTAATCTCAAAACCTAATGGCTTCTTGAACAACAATCCATGAACATAAAATTATAGGCTAAAAGGCCAAGTATAGAAACATGCTATGATTTATCAGAACATATTCTTAATTAATATGCTCTGATGGTCAATGACAAGTTGAAGTTCATTTACAATGAACCTAAAGAGGTCATTAATGAGATCAAAGCTCAGTCCTTATTTTACTTTTAATTGATTTTGAATTTTTAATTAACAGACTACTTCTTCTATTTAATTTATTTAATATTAAAATAAAAAACAAGTCATAGTCACTGAACTTTAACAAAAAAAAAAAAAAAATTCTAAATGCACTTTGGAAATGCAAATATGATGGAAAATTAAACTAGCCCCAATACTGTATGTATGCAAGAGCCTCATTAGCCGTCTCATGTGTATTAACTGATCTACTTGGCAAGCCAACTAACTATTCTTCACAAAAGTATCAAATACATCATCAAAGTTTATGATTAGAGTGATCCTTCATTTCTCATCCACCTTTACCAACTCATCCATAAGAAAAACATTTGCATGCTCAACTAGGTGTTCATCATCTGTAAGTTCAGTTTTCTTACTAGCCATTATATTTACGAAATGCAAGAAACAACCCTAGTATACTACCCACAAGATTATTGAATTTATTATCTTTGAATCATTCTCACTCTAATATTATTAGTATTGTATATTTTCCAATTAGTAAATTTAGCAGACCCTAGTGTTAAGTTACTAGCTAGGTCTGATATATATTTTGGCTTCCAACCAGCTAATTGAATCAAGAACCAATGGAATGAGAAAGTATGATGCAGTGCATAATATGTTTTGAAACATGTGGATAATGTTTGTGTTTGATCAGATGCAAGATAAGTGGAAGCCTGTCGAGCAAAGGGATTAACACTGCAGAATATCTAATCCAGAACAGTCATTGCCTTTGCGTCGGCGTTCAAAAGAAGGGCCAAAACACTGGCTATCTCCTCAACACCAAAACTCACAGAAACTTTTGGCTTCTTGCTTAGTTAATATATAATTAGAGGCTGCATGTAACTTGCTCGCTTCCGTCTGTGGGAGATGATCGATCCATGTTGCATTTCCCTACGCTAACGAACGTAGATAACGCTTTCGATCGACATTCATATATAAAGCAACAAAGTTGGAGCATAGGAAATTAATTACTAGAGCTGTGAACTAATTGTATACCATGCGGTGTTGATCTCTCTCTCTATATTTATTTATTTATTTGTGGATTGAGAAACGATTTATACTTTGTGCTGCAATACTTTGTGGAAAATGGCAATGTGAGTGATGTAGACTGCTTGCTCGAAGTTATACTTATAGTGATGTTTTGATTGATCGGAGGTCCTTCCGGTTGATCGGAACTCGCCATTATCTAATGATGTAGTTTTCATTTTCTATCAACTTTCAGTCGACCAGAAGCCCTTTCTGGTTGCTCGGACTCTTCCATTGTTGGATTTGTTCACATACACATTGTATTCCCTATTGATTGAATATCGATCTAGGCCTTTCAGTCACCTAAATCCAATGTCATGTCAGTGCTTATTCTAACTAAGGCTTATCTTCGACTTAGGGTTGCTCGGACCTCTTTACCGTCGCCTAGAATGTTCAATTGATCGGACACTCTTTTTTGGTGGCTTGGAAACTTATTTTTCTTGCAACAATATGCAAGCATGCTTAATATGTGGTCTACCTAACTTACTAGGCATTCTTAGTATTTAGTCAACCTGGCTTATCGATATTTATTATCTACTTGGAGTTCATTCTTCAAGAGTTTCTCTTTTACCTAGAGTTCACTTCTCTAGGATTTTCACTTCTTCAAAACTTTTCTTTACTTAGAGCTCACTCCTCTAAGACTTTCCCTTTATCTAGAGTTCACTTTTCTAGGATTTTCATTCCTTCAAAACTTTCTTTACTTAGAGTTTACTCCTCTAGGATTTTTCCCTTACTAAGCATCCAGTTCCTCTTGAATTTGATTAGATTTTACACCTACCTAGAGTTCACTCCTTTAAAATTTTTAATCTTGCCTAATATTCAATTACCTATAATTTGATAGGACTTTCCACTTGCCAAAAATTAGATCCCTTTTTGAGGACTTTCACCAATTGCTAAGCATCTAGTCACTATTGGCTTGCTTGAACTTTTATCAACTTTTTAACTCTCGGTCAACCTTGATTATGCTTACACACTTAGACATATTGTCAATCATCAAAACCTTAACATTTGGAGGTTGATTGCACCAACATTTTAATCAACCATTTGTAAAGCACTCTTTAGTGTTTTCATAGTTTTAAATATATACATCCACTGCTTTATGTGTTGCCATATTTGACTTGTGTACCAACATTAAAAAAAATTGATTCTGAGTGTATTAGTCCACAAGTCACATTTTCCATCTAACTCTATATAAGTAATTCTGTCTTTAGTTGTCAATCTTTCATTTAGTCCTATTCACATTATGAAAGAATAGTAAATGCTAAAGTTTGTGTTGAATGTGTTAAGTATATATTACAAATGTGCTAAACAAGCATGCTATCTAAGGGGAGAGGCTTCCGTGAGTCGACTCTAAAATATTTAGGTAAATCATTGAGATTAAGGCGAAAGTGTGGATCATAGAGTTTTTAGGCGAATTAGTGGACTAAGAAGGTGTTTGATCCCCCAACTTTTAGATTAGGGTCAGGGAGAGGCTTCTGCGATGTAGGATTGGGCGAGTGCGCTAGATGGGGATGAATAGTACTTGATCAGATGTGCTTACCTGAATGGTTAGTATGTAGTAGAATATATATAAAGCAAAACAAATAAACACGGAAGCAAACATACCAAGTTTTTACTTGGTTCGAAACTTCTAAGGCTGACAATGAAATTCTCTTACTCAACAACATTCATGTCCTACTACAACAGATAGAAAAAAATAACTCACTAAAGATATGAGTATACTTTCACAAAGATATTAAATTTTAACATGCCAATGTCATTCTATAAAAAATAAATAAATAGTATGCATGATGAACATAGTAAACATGATAATGCAAGAAATAAAAGCAAATAAAAAGATATGATGATTAAAGAAATACTAAAACTAAAACTAACTAAATTAACTAAACCTCATAGACTTGAAATAGGCATTGTCCTCATTGTAAAGAAAATCTATTGAGGGGGAGGAGAAGGATGAGGGAAATGACCTTGAAAAAGTAATGTCAAAAGTTAATATGCATTAATTGAGTACATGTTTTTGGTCTTGTTTAACATGTATTTATCGCATTACAAAAGCATATTTTACATGTGCATACATTTTACCATTTTAGTTCGGATGACTATGATTTGTGATTTATATTGATAAGAAGTGGAAGAATTTAGCATTGAAGCAAATTTGGAGATGGAAAGCCAAAAGAACTCACATTTCAATATGATCTATGGCCAAACCGTGCTACATTCCAACGCCATGGATCATCCAAGTGACATAATTGACAAAGGAGCACCAATAAGGAACATGGCCAGCCCGTGGTGCTTACCATGGTCGTGTTCCCTATTGATTTTTGACGATGGGCACTTTAGCAAGGAACATGGCCTGGCCGTGTCCCCTGACACAAGTGTGTCTCCTAATACGACGACCGTGCACTTGTGGTAATTGCACATGAAGTTTTTAGCATCGTTGCCAAGTACTGTGTTTAGTCGATATTCATTTTATTTGCAATTAGATTAATCTGGATTATTTTATTTTATTTTATTTCTTTTCCTTTGTTGACATTTTTCCTTTTCCTTTTTCTTTTTTCCTTTTGATCTTTTACTACTATTTTTGATTTTTCTCTTTTTATTGTATGCAAAGATGAACACTCTAACTCGAAGGTTCGATCAATTTAATACTGTGAACTTTGCTAATATTTATTATGAGATTTGTGGTGCAATCGGTCATGCATTTGATAATTGTCCGATAATATTTGCACCTTCGCATGGAGTACAAGAGGTACAATGGGATGTCGTCTAAAACTGCAACTAATGGGCATAGGATGATCTATATTCACATACCAATAACCCTAATTGGAGGAACCCTAAAAACTTTTCATACAGGAACTATCAAGATCTAGATGGGGAAGGAAACTGTGGACTACCACTAGAATTCATCAGACATCAAAATCCAATTTGAAAACTCTTCTAAAAAATTTATTAAGTAAAATGAGGAGTCTAAATAGCATGAGGAGTTTATGCAACAAATGGCAGAATCTATAGATATAATCGAATAGTTTGAAGGTATGCTCGATAGCTTAATTAGCTATCTTGAGATGTTGGAAACTCAAATTGTGTAGATCGATAGTTCTTTTTCATGGGTTCTAGATAGATTGCCATGTCATCTCGAGACCAAGCCTATTGAAAACTATAATGATATCACTTTGAGGAGTGGTGAAGCTTTGGAGGAGCCTATGGTGAGCTAGGAGAATGAAGACAATGCAAGAAACGAAGAGGATGAAGTCATTCAGACATCACATTAAGGGAAGCTTGATTTCATTGTTCATGCTAACTCTGTCTTTGGATCCCTAGTATTTTAGAAAAGCCTTTCTTTGCTACCGTTGGAGACATAATCAACAGGGGCGGAGCCAGGATTTTTGCCGAGGGGGGGGGGGGGCCATTTTTTAATATCGCATTTTCACACTAATAAAACAAATTTTAAGTTAACTAAGAAATAAATTATATTCAACGCAATCTAAGTTGCACTCTTCGCTTTGGGTTGAGTTGAAGATTTTTTAACCCGCCAAATTGATAGGTTGATTCGCTCCGTCCCACTCTGTTGTATGATGAATTTCTGATGGATTGATCCGTCTCATCATCAGTTGATTCGTCTTATCATGATTGATCCATTTAACCGCGCTCTAAGTGTAACCTTACGTTTATATATATATATATATATATATATATATATATATATATATATATATATATATATATATATATATATATATATATGGATTGAGATATTAAAATTATAATATTAAATTTACAACAGTCGTCAAGCGGTGCGATCAACTATATCAATAAATCAACACAATAAATTAAATTCGGAAATCGATAATAGTCATGATGGTGAATGAATGGTAAGCAAAGGACAGAACGAGAAATAACTGTATGTTTTGATATATAAAAATTAGGTTAAATTGCCGTAAGTTTAAATAAAAGAAATGCGTGATCTTTTCTTTTAGAAACGATGAAATTTGTCATTTTAATAATTTATACTATCAATTTCATGATGATACGTGAGATAAATCAAAAAGTTACAATTGATCATGATACAAAAATATATTATGTTGGTTTCATCGAGATTTGAACCCTTATCCTCTTCTATAACTTTACTCTATCGTAATCAACTCAATTATGCCCAAGGTGAAACACATGATTTTTTTTTGTAAAAGATGGAATCCGTCATCCCAGCAACTCCACACGTCTCACGAAAAATGTGTGATCTTTATTATTATATATAGATGCTCATTGATTTTGTTGATCACTGGCAATAAGCATGAGAATGTAGTTGATTCATGAAATTAAATATTTTATTAATTCCAAAATACACGTAGCGATTGGACTACGTATGCATGAAAATATATAGAGCAAATTATTCAAATGCTAAAATTGATTAAGGCCCCAACTAATTAAAGGAACCATCACTGTGGATGCGTCAACAGACCTGTTCCTATTGGTGACCCATACTACTTTGTTTTCTCTCGATGGGTGATTGTAGTACCAAATTCCTACGTATGCAGTGCCCACGTCAGGGGG
>NC_133875.1:10571864-10621390 GCF_044706935.1 Curcuma longa | reverse complement strand
TTTTTCTAGTAGTGGATCCATATTCACCACTTGCTATTCACACAAGAAACCTTTTGGCAGATCCAGATCTACTCTTGTTGTCCAAATTATTGGTTGGAGTAGCTTATTAAATGCACGGGTGACAATATTTAGTGATATTGTGCCCCTTACAGCCGATCAACAGGAATCGGCCTGACAAGATCATAGTTAATGGTGGAGAACAGAGTGAAGGAACTAAATGCAATGTTCTCAAAGCCACTTAAAGAACTCTTGTCTGCAGAAACAGAGATAGATGATGACTGCAGAACAGTTTGGAGGTGGGGGATTTTTGGAACTGCTGGCAGCAACGGGAGGAGTACGGAGTTGTGCAGCAGTTCTTCCGGAATCTACTCGTGCCCTTTTGGCATCCAGAGGAAGAAGAGAACGGCGTCCCCCGTTTCTCTAGTGATGCTCTTTCCTGCGACCGTATAGGCTCGACGTGGAGGCAATTCTGCAGTGCGGCGATCTTCGCCGACGCCGAGACCCTGGAGGAGATTCCCTCAGCGGAGGCAGGGAGAAGGTCCGTGAGTTCCGGAAGCGCTTGAGGATCGTGGACGTCAAGGTTTGCTGGTGAGGGAGGCGGTCAGCACTCAGAGGAGGAGCCGGCGGCAGTGAAGGCAGCGTGCGGTCGGGCGTCCTCTCCACTCGGGCCGAGCGGCGGCGGTGCTGAGCAGAAGCAGCGGCGGTCGGCGCCTTCTCTGGGCAGCGAAGGGGCGGCGGCACTGCAGCGTCGTTGGTGGCGTCGGGCTTTTGCAGAGGGTGATCAGGATCCGACGACTTCGGCGGGTGAAGGATGCAGCGTCGACTCTTGCTCAAGGATGCAGCGAGCGACGGCGGGGAGAAGGGATCTAGGTTTTCCTAGATCCTTACTCGCGGCGCTCGGGAAAATCTGGCTCGATACCATGTCAGAATAACTTTATTACTTCAATAAAAATAACAACGATTACAACCATATATATAGCACTCTCTAGATAGACCGGGTCACATAGACCGGGTCATATATATATTATATATTAAATATTCTAACAGTTCTGATAACTAAGAAGGCTCTTGCCTCACCACGACCTGAAAGTTGATTTTTGAAATGTAGACTTAACTAACTGATAGTTAAACTTGAATCTAACGCAAAGTCAATCATTCATTAGAACTTAACTTAAATCAATAAAGATAAAATTGACAAATCATCTTACAAAATCTATAAGACAACCTTTGTATGTAATATACTGAGACACTTAGAATGAGTGAGATAATAAGGACTACTAAATTATAAAGTTTTGAAAATATTTTCAAAAACTATAAAACTATTTTCAAAAACTTGATATTTACTTAAAATTCATCTTGTTGGGTATAATCATGTTAAAATTTTCAAAGCTCTATATATATTTGAAAATTAATTGACCAACACGTAGACATAGAATCTTTAGATCAATACTATATCGAGAACCCTAAGACACATTGGCAAAAATTCCTTGTGGTCAATAAGGATGTCCTAAGGGAGTGTCTAGTTAAGGGGGAGATACTTCTTAAAAGATCTTACTTTTAAAAGACCTCTTAAAATTTAATTTTAAATTTTTTTAAAAAAATATTACTTAAAATCTTTTTGAAAACTCATGATTTAAAAAATGCTTTATAAATTATTTTTTTGACTTAGAACAACCCCTAAGACATATAGAGAGATTGTCTTATAGTTAACAAGGAGCCCTAAGAAAGTGTCAGATGTAGGAGGAGTCTAAATTGTAGGGTCCTCAAGGATGCTCTGTATCTCTACAATGGCATGATATTGTCCACTTTTGGCCTAAGCCCTCATGGCTTTGCTCTTGGGCTCTCCCAAAAGGCCTCATGCC
The DNA here is from genome assembly GCF_044706935.1 of Curcuma longa. Lineage (NCBI taxonomy): Eukaryota > Viridiplantae > Streptophyta > Magnoliopsida > Zingiberales > Zingiberaceae > Curcuma > Curcuma longa. Next base: position 10,619,528 of record NC_133875.1, on the reverse strand, counting down.
AATGAAGATACTTTTCATCCTTTTAAACCTATGATCTTTCCCATGTGTTTTAGATGTGGGACTATGTTTGCACCCTTGCAACCCAACAATCACCCCCTCAAACAAAGGACCACTAGAAGCTCCCCTACCATTTCTCATGGTCCGGCTGTCATGTCCCTCATGATCCGAGTCTCCCCTGGTTCCCACATGGTTTGATCTAGATCATGGCTCATCCGGCGGTTAGTCCGGTGAAGAGCGACCTCGCTCTGATACCAATTGTAGGGTCCTCAAGGATGTCCGCATCTCCACAATGGCATGATATTGTCCACTTTGGGCCTAAGCCCTCATGGCTTTGCTCTTGGACTCTCCCCAAAAGGCCTCATGCCAATGGAGATACTTTTCATCCTTTTAAACTCATGATCTTTCCCATGTGTTTTAGATGTGGGACTATGTTTGCACCCTTGCAACCCAACATAAATTAGAAGTTTAATTACAATTTATAGTTTAGAAAATATTTTTAAAAATTATACATTATTTATTTTGTTGACTTGGATTAACCTCTAAGACATGTTGGTGCAGGGAGCACCAGTCTACCTTCAAGGTTTCGATGTTTGACAATATACCTAGGTCTGGTCAGTTTGACCAAGGGTTGATCCAAACATAACATAATGTTTGGATGTGAGTGAAGTCTAGTCAGTCAAAGTTGACAAATAGACTAGCAAGAAGTCCTAGTCAGTTGGATTAGGCAAGAAGTCCTAGTCAGTTAAACTAGGCAAGGAAAAGTCATAGTTGAAGGTTAGGAAAGGAGAAGTCCTAGTTAGAGGCTAGGCAAGAAGTCCTGGTGAGTGAAGTTAAATAAGAAGTCCTGGTGAGTAAAGTTGGGCAGGAAGTCCTGGTGAGTGAAGTTAAGCAGGAAGTCTTGATCTGATTAGGGTGAAGTCTACTAAGTGACTAGTCGTAATTGGAGATTAGGCAAGGGAAAGTCCAAGCAGGTCAAGGGTGATCAGGATGTTTGGCAGATGGAAAGTCTACCGAGTGACTAGTCCTAACTGGAGATTAGACAAGAGAAAGTCCAAGCAGGTCAAGGGTGACCGGATGTTTGGCAGGTGGGAAGTCTACCGAGTGACTAGTCCTAACTAGAAAGTTAGCCAAGAGTAAGCCTAGTAGGTTAGACCTACAAGGTAAGACTTAGATAAGTCTAGTAGGTCAGACAGACTACAGTTAGGCTTAGGTTGCTTATTTGTGTGTATGCTAATCTTGCAGGAATCAGGAGCTGGAAGCAAGACTGAGGAAGCATAAGAGAAGCAAACAGAAGCAGTCGAACCAAGTCTGGAGTCAACTCAGGTCAAACCTAGTTGAACTCACTTCGGCGCCCAGATCATGCTCCGAGCGCCTGGATGGTCCAGGCACCCCTGAATGGTCCAGGCACTCGGATCAGGAAGAATCGACCTCAATAAAGATCGATGGAATCAGATCAAATTGGATTGGTCCAAGGTGCCCGAAAAGGGATTCGGGCACCCGGAAGGGTCTTTATAAGGCCATCAACGTGCAACATCAAGACACAACTCTAATTCTACAAATCTCTAATCCTTTGGTGTTGCTGAACGCGAACAACGTCCTACTCGTGTGACTGGGGAAGCTCAAGGAAGGGTGCGTTGCGCTTAAGACTTCCAGAACAACCTATATAAGAGTTTGCTAATTTTTAAGTCTTATTATTTTGTACTTTATCTTTCTATTATTATTTGGACTATAAGATGAGTTTCTCCGTCTCTTCGAAAAGAGTTTTGGAAAGGAGACCACAAGTGGACGGATGTCTCCCATACATAGACCTTGGATGTACTAACCCTGGAGGGTTAGGAACCAAGTAAAATCCATGAGTCTTTATTTTGTTATCTAATATCCGCTGCAAGTTCTCTGTGAAAATAAATAGAACAAACAAATGAACGAGCACTATTCATCCCCTCTAGCACACACACCGGTCCTACACTACTCAGTCTCGAGCGTTGACCTCATATTAGCCTCGGGCTACTACCCCGACCTTAACTCAATCTCGGGCATCGTCCTCGTATCTCGGGCCACAATCCCGACCTCGACTCAGTCTCGGGTGTTGATCTCGGTCTCTACTCGGTCTTGAGAGTCGACCTCACCTCAAGCTGAAGGGCCCCGACCTCGACTCGATCATGGGCGTCAATCTCATCTCAGCCTAGGGTCTCAAATATTTCTTTGACTGGTTTTCGATTGAGTCCATAAGACCAGTTCACCTGCGAGATCAAGAAACCTAAGACTGTTTCCCTTGAAAAGTAAGGAAAGTATCTTAGGAGACATGGACAACGGGAGCGTGTATTTCAGAACAAACCATAAATGGACACTTATGTTTTGAAGATCAGACACATTGGTAACTCTATAAAAGGTTACCCACACCTATGGACACAGATATGCACACACAAAATCCTAATTTCTCCAAGTCTTTAATCTCTTTTCTCTCGTAAAACCCTAACTTGAGTGTTAGAGTGGCTTATCGGGATCCATATCTGGTATCATTTTAACTCTCTTTTGGAGTGCTTTTTAGGTCTTCTTATTATTTTCGGTGATTACCTTCAGGGAGAGTGCATGTCAGCCTATTCGTTGACCAATGACTTGATCCTCCACGGTATTTGGCTGGAGCACAGTATTTGATATATAACCAAGTGTAAAGTTAGATTGTTGTTAACTGATGATTTTATATCAAATAAAGCATATTATTTAACAGATGAAAGTCTTGGTTAGAAATCAAACAATTGGCTAAGGCCTTGTGAAGATAAGCAAGTACAAAATCCTAATTGGAACTAGACAGTTAGAAGTTTTGGTTAGGAACCAAGCAAAAAAGCCTTACTTGAGAACTAGGCAAGACAAGTCCAAGTAGAAGCAGCTGGGAGATGTGGCTTGATAGACAAGTTCAAGTGTAGGTAGCTGGGAACTGTAACTTGGTAGACAAGTCCAAGTAGAGGTAGTTGGGAGTTGTGGCTTGGTAGACAAGTCCAAGTGGAGTCAATGAGAGTTGTGACTTGGCAGACAAGTCAAAGTGGAGGTACTTGGGAATTGTGGATTGGCAAATCACACTAGATGGGTCAGTTGGGAGCTGAACAACTAGCTAAGGTATGTGTGAGTAAAGTCAAAATCAATATCATACTAATTACATTTATTAAGTGTAGGGAAGAAAAGTTCAAGTGGAGGTAGCTAGAAGTTGTGGCTTGGCAAACAATTCCAAGTGGAGGTGGTTGGGAGCTGTGGTTTAGCAGACAAGTTCAAGTGGAGACAGTTGAAAGTTATGGCTAGCAAATCACACTAGATGGGTCAGTTGGGAGTTGAACATCTAACCAAGGTATGCGCATGTAAAGTTAAAATCAATATCACACTAATCATGCATATCAAGTCTAGGGAAGCAAAGTTCGATGGTTCCAGATGATCGGGAGAGAGGTTGGGTGATTAGATGGACATAACCTTTGACCATTGGAGTCAAGGTCTCACAGGCGACTTGGAGCCAGGGGCAGGTGACCACAGTGTCGAGGCGACCATAGATACTTCCAGGCGATCGGTATAAATGAAATCCTATGATATAGGAAAGTTAGGCCAAACAAGAAAGTTGACCAAGCTCCACGCAACTGGGGGAGCCCAGTCAAACGGGATCACGAATAATATTTATTAGTGAATAAGCATTGCATCTATATCAGTAGACTTCCAGGTGATCGGGGATGGTCCAGTCGACCAAGAGGTGCCAAGTCAACATCCAAAGAAGGCCTATAAAAGGAGCCACGAAATAGAACTTTCAAGTATCTCATTCTCAACGTGCTCGTGCTCACATTCAGTTCTCTTCGGATGCTACTTCAGCCACATGTTGCAACATCGCGCTTCACTTTCCAAATACAATAACTCGAGCATAAGACTATCATTACATTATTATTGTATTTTTTGAATGCTTTATTTTTAAATTCTTTTTAAGATTTCTCCACCTCTAAAATCCTTCTAGAAAGTAGTTAATAATAATAATAATCATCAATTTATTTATATCGTGCGTCTTTATAATTTATGCTATAGAAATCTTACATCCTTAACTTAGAAAATATTATTATCAAATTAGTCATATACCTACATCAACTGCTTATCCGTTTTCCGCTATGTTACTCTATCTGTATTATTTAGAGTTATTTTTCATCCTTTAAAACTCATAAAATTCATAATGCTATTCACCCCCTTTAGCGTCGAGTTCGATCCTACGCTTTCCTCATTTTCAATCACTAAGTGTTCGGTCAATGATGACCTTCTAGAACTTTCCCCATCTCTAAGCACCAAGTGTCCGATCAATAATGACCTACTGAACTTTCTCCATCTCTGATCATTAAGTATCTGATCCTTCATAAGCCACTTGGACTTCCATTATTTCTTGTCAAGTATGTAGTTACCTTTGACTTATTTGACTCTTACTCAATCAACTAACATATTGATCAAATATCTAAATCCAACTCGAGTCAATTCAAGCTTGGTCAACTTGGTCAATTTTGACTAGAGATCGATTGCACTAACCTTATGTTATCTTATAAAGGAGAAGAATATTTTCAAATCGATATTTTAAACATATCTTGAAAGTTATTTTTGGAAAGGTTTTTCAAAATAACTTTGAAGTTAAAGTTGAAAAAGAATTTTTAACACTTTGAAAAAGTTAAGTGGTTAGTTTCAAAAAGAGATATTTTGAAATATAATAGTTTTTCAAGAAGGTAAAAGTGAGGTGTCTTTTTGACTAAGGAATATCTATCATTGTTGGTGCAATATCAGGAGGTCCTTAGGAGCCAAAAAGTAGATAGTTTTATTTTTTTTTAATATATGTCAAAGGGGATAAAAAGGGTTTAAGTTAGGAAAATCCTAATTCTATAATTTTGACATAAGACTTGAGAAGTTAGGTTAAGTGATTAGCCTAACTTAAAACGTATTACCAAACATCAGAAAAAGGAATATTATTGGTACAATCAACTTCTAGAATTTTGATTTTTTTCAATATATCTATATCTGGTCAAAATTGACTAACGATTAATTCAAACAGGTCAAGATTGACTAAATGTTTGAAAGTAAGTAGGAAAATTTAAGCAAGTCAAGGTTGATTGGATGTCTGCTAAAGAAAAAATCCAAGTAAGTCAAAGAAACTAGATGCTTGACAAGAAAAAGTCCAAATAGATCAAGGTTGATTGGATGTTTAACAAAGAAAAAGTTCAAGCAGTCAAGGATGATCGAATGCTTGACAAAGAAAAAAACTAAATAAGTCAAGGGATACCAGATGCTTGACAAATGGGAAAAAATCCTAAGAGAATGGACTTTATATAATAAAAGCTAGACTCAGAGAAGTGAACTTTGAGTAAAGGGAAAAATCCTAGGGAGTGAATCATATGTAGTTGAAGACTGGAGTGAACTTCAGGCAAGTTGTATATTTGTATGTTTTGTTTATATGCTTATCTCGTAGGAAACTAAGCATGAACTGTTACGGGGATAGCCCAAGAGGCCCCCTTGATTAGATTCGAGTCTGATCCTGGTCTTGCCACAAGGGCCTAATCAGCCACACCTGATGAACCAAGGTCCTTTCTCCCTTCTTGCTTACGAGGCCACAGACGAAGCACCCCCTTGGTTCGAAGGAAATAACCCGTCGAGTCGAGCTATGCATCCATTCGGTAGGCTCAGTGGCCGGATTGCTTATTCGGAATGATCATTAGCCGAATCGCTCCTCAAACTCGTTCATGGACAAGTCGCTCGTTCGGCCTCCTCGATGCCGAATCACCCTTTCGGCCTCCTCGATGCCGAATCACCCGTTTGGCCTCCTCGATGCCGAATCGCCCATTCGGCCTCCTCGATGCCGAATCACCCGTTCGGCCTCCTCGTTGTCGAATCGCCCATTCGGTCCACGTGGTGGCCGAATCGTCCATTTGACCTCTCCCCTTCTTCCATTCGGATAACACCCCCATTCGGCTATAACGCTGAATGGGGACAGGCAGCGCCCAGATCGCCGCGATGGCCTCTACCCTCACCTTACATATCTCTTATCGAGCCGAACTGATGAAGCACCCTACAATGCCCTAGCATATCCCATCATTACTTCTGACAAGCCCACGCCCCCATTTATTACCGCCACCCCTTTGACACCTACGTGGGTCATGACAAGATGGTTTCTCACTGGCGATGGGATATTCCTTAAATGATGACGTGACAGACATATACGCTCATCTCCCCTTAAAACGACCACTCTCTTCTAAACAGGTAACTTCTTCAACTTCTACTCCCTTTTACACTCAAGCTCTGGCTCTACCTTTCATCTTCTTCCTCCTCTCCCTGTTTCTAACTTGAGCGTCGGAGTGGTCGCGCCAGGGCATACCCCCTGGCCTTCCTACTTACGCTTGTTGTGTTCGCAGGTCTGAAAAATCCTGAAGCCCCCCATCGCTCTCAGCTCACCCTCCTATTCCACCCCTACGGCGAGGAAGGTCTGGTGACGTGTCCAGACGCACTTCTCAACCGGAACATGAACGAAAACATGGAAAATCGAAGTATGATCGGAAACCGGACCAAGCCGGAGCCGCCTAAACAGGTTCGGGTGACCAGACCCAAGTTGGTATGATAGACCAGAATATTCCGTGCAACTTGACACTTGTAAGAGTGATCAATTGGATAATGATCGATTCTCCACCGGGGTGCTTCTCACAAATAATCAGGTCGGACACTAGTTTGGATGCAAGAAGACTTTATGTTAAGGTAACCTTATTTCCCCTTATTTGTTTATCTTATTAACCAATATTTTACATTGGATATTGAACACAAGCTAACCTCTTTATTAAGAAATGGGTATGCATAATTTGATCGATCTAATATAAAACTTCAAAAAGATGTCTTCTCACTAAAAATAAAAAATAAAGAAAAAATATGGCTCTTAATTCTGACAATATTAATCCCTACTTAGGTTGGAAGAGTTTGAGCGAGTCTTGTGGCGATCGAGAAGATGAAGTTGCTCCGCACGTTATGATCGCCTATGTTTTCTCCCGTGCTCCCGTATTTCTCCATGCAAAATCTAAATCCCTTCCTTCCCCTCGCTCGCCAACTTCCTGCATTAGCTACTTCGATTCGATCGCTTCTTCTTCCTCCAGCAGCAATTCAACAACATGTCTTTTAGTGGAACCCAGGACAAATGCAAGGAATGCGAGAAGACTGTCCACTTCATCGATCTCTTGACCGCCGACGGCGTTACTTATCACAAAGCCTGCTTCAAATGCAGTCACTGCAAGGGCACTCTCTCGGTACCTACCTACCTACCTTCCTGTTTATTTGCGCATGCATTCAGACCCATCACAGTGTATTCAATTCGATCGTCAGATGTGCAACTACTCTTCCATGGACGGCGTCCTCTACTGCAAGCCTCACTTTGAGCAGCTCTTCAAGGAAACAGGGACCTTCACCAAAAAGTTCCCAGCAGGTACAGCAGCATCCATATTTATATGAGGTTTGTTACCCTGTGGTCCGCCTTGTACGCTCCTGTGCGCTCCCACCCGACCCAGCCCTGCTCCGGCCATCGCCGGCCGCCGCCATTATGCCCGATGGATACGCACCTCGCCGGCGCACAGCCTGACGCCGGATTCCGGCCGGAAAGTGATTGAAATCCGACGAATTCGGCCGGAATTGGCCGCTCGGCACTGGCAGCCGATTCCGGCCAAATCGCGGTCGATTTCCGGCGGTCCTTCCTCGGCCGGTCTTGGCCGGATAGTGGCCGGAAACCGGCCGCGATTCGGTCGCCGGTGCTGAGCGGCCGATTCCGGCCAAATCGTGGCCGGAATTTGGTCGGAAATCGGCCGCGATTTGGCCGGAATCGGCTGCCAGTGTCGAGCGGTCAATTCCGGCCGAATTCATCAGATTCAGGCCACTTTCCGGCCAGAATCCGGCGCCGGGCTGTGCGCCGGCGAGGTGCGTGTCCATCGGGCGTGATGCGGCGGCCGACGGTGGCCGAACGGCGATGCGGCAACGGCTGAAGCAGGGCTAGATCGGAGGAGTGCGCACGGATCGCGCACGATACGGGCGCAACGTAGCAAATTCGTTATCATCTATCACATTAATATATGCTAATGGATGGTTGGTTTGCATTGTATATGTATTGTAAACGCAGGTGCAAAGTCGAGCGAACAGGTAAAATCTTCACACATCTTTAAATTGTGGCATACGATCTGAAATTACACCCTAATTTATTGATTAATTAGCAGGCTAAGGCACCACCAAGCAAGATCTCTTCCGCATTCTCTGGAACCCAAGACAAATGCGCAGCCTGCAAGAAGACAGCGTACCCCTTGGAAAAGGTTAATTTTCATTCTTTTTTTGTTTCTTTTCGTATGAAATTAATGAATATATAGAGAGAATTCGTTTGATCGATCCTTTTTGATTGTATGCGTGCAGCTGACGATGGAAGGGGAGTCGTACCACAAGACGTGCTTCAAGTGCTCAGTGGGCGGCTGCGTGCTGACGCCTTCTTCCTACGCTGCGCTGGATGGCATCCTCTACTGTAAGCACCACTTCGCGCAGTTGTTCATGGAGAAGGGAAGCTACAACCACGTCATCCAGGCGGCCATCGAGAAGCAGAATACCAACGACGCCTCGGCCGGCCAAGCTGACGAGGATTCCGGCGAGGCCGAGCATGAGGAGCAGGCGCGGGAGCAGGAGGGGCAAATATAATTAATTCGATCCAAATTAAGATCCTGCAACGCAAATACATGATGATGATATATATATTTTTGGCTTTAATTAGTATAATTACATTTACAATCCAGGCAAGAGATGGGCTATCAGGTGAATCTAAATTTTTACTGTAAACTATATATATATATATATATATATTTTCGATGGACAGTGTCATTTTTGTTTGCTCGGGCTTCTCCTTTCCCAAAAAGACAATTTCATCTCGTGTAGATCTTGAAATCTGACAATCTAAGAAGAGGGAGATCACTCTGACACTTAAGTCAGTGTCCTTGAAATGAAAAGTTAGTATCTTGTAAAGATGTGAGATCTAGAAGCAAAGGAAAATATTTGAAAAGAAGAAATAGAAGAAGAAAAAAATTTAATGGAAAGGAGTCGTCTTTGTTTGCGAGAAGAAAATCATACCTGTGACCTACTTTCTTTGGAGCTTATAATGCTATCAAAAAAGATCTCCACATTAACCTATTGTCTTCTGTAGTCATCATTGTGAGCACTCATATAAGGGGACCAGATTTGATAACGATTAGAAGTCCCTTCAATTGCAAAGTGTCACTTGTTCATCTGTCAGTAATTAGGAAATCAGATTCAACAACCGTTATTTATCTTTTCATTCATGATTTGTCACGTACATGCTCCTCGGCGATTAGGGTATTAACTTCCTCTAGTGCTAAAACTACGTCTCCACATGGTTTGTTGGAATCAGACACTTGGTGCTCGGGCATTTGACCTGGACCTGGATATTTTGAATTTTAAGCATAGTGCTCGAGCACTAAATTTGGTGCTCGGGCTTTATAGTTTGGTGCTCGAGCTGCTAGCCTAGTACTCGATCATTGAACTTGGTTCTTGCCATACAGTCATGACAGGCCATACGACCTGGTCGTGTCACCCAACATAGTCGAGGCGCGTGTGGCGGCGCCTCCCATGTTTTTAGGATTTCTGTTAAATTTTGTTAGACACCCTAACTTTTAAGAATATTCTATTAGGATTTCCTTATTTTTTAGAAAACCTTGTCAAAGTTCTAAAGTTATAAATAGGAGCAAAGGGTGGCGATTTAAGAGACATCAAGTGATCACCGAGATCGAATGATCGACGAGATCAGGGGATCTCCCGATCCCGTGACAGGGAATCAAGGAGGAGGCCATATCGAAGACAAGGAGTTATGATGCCGATAGCCGATATTTCTGAGTAGTTTTTTTATCCTAGGATTAGGGAGTAGCCCAATGTTAAATTGACAATTATGATTTCTATCTTTTATCTATGACGTGTTAGATTTTTGATTTAATCTAATATGCTTCATGTATTCGCATATTATTTGCATGATTAAAATTTAAGGTAGCGTTTCCTATGAGAATGATCAAGGGTGAACCTTGATCTTGTATCTAGCTTTTAAGCATACATTGTAATTGATAGAGATTAGTGGAAGGACTTAATAATGAACTTTAATCTTGTATCTATAGATTGAACTTGAGGGTTTGCCTGCGAAAGTAGTTCAAACTCTCTTAAGGCTTACACCAAGTGTCATAAAGCGTAAAGGATTTGTCCTAATTCGGCCTCACGAAGTAAGGGACAACAGTTTAGGGGATTGTGGGGCATTATGACAGGAGCCTCTCTGAGAAAGTGGTCTCTCTAGTACGGCTACCACGAAAGTAGGAATCGCATTTGGACAGACACATCATCAGTTTTCTTTCTTTTCTTCTTCCCATAGACACGTTGATTAATTTAAGACAACCCCCTTCGAGCAAATCTAGCATTGGGGTAAGAGAAAGAATCACAGCCAAATTGTCAACAATTCATCGTGGTAAAATCAAAATCCTAGGATTGTCTCAAGATTCGATTTTCCCATCACTTTTCATTTAGTTTCCTTAATTTTACTTAGTTACTTTGCACAACAAATTCTCTCATTTGATTCGTCTAGATAGCCTACTTTGCACATAAACTAGTACTCAGCACCACAATTCCAGAGGACAATAATTTATTATTGGACGATACCGTGCACTTGCAGTAAGCGCATATCATCAACCTTGACCTACTTGATGTTTTCTCTTAACAACCCCCTGTTAGACTTTTCATATCAACCAATGTCAAGATTCAATCTCTTGACTTACTTTACACACCATCTCCAATCATCAAACACATTGCTCAAACATCAAACTCAAATTCATACCATAATCAACCTTGACTAAGAACCGATAGCACTAACAAAATTCTAAATGTGGAAGTGTCGGATGGAGGAATTTTTTTCATACAGATTTTGATTCAATGCTAACTATGAAATATGACTTTGAGATGCCTAGAAACATAGAGATAATCTAAATGATTACCAATGGACTAGCATGAAGAAGAATACATAGCCAACAATAAAGTTGAGTACCACATCCTGAGTATATTACCCACATACAAGATTAATCAGATTAGAATCTATCATTCTGTCAATGACTTGTGAGACAAATTGGTGAAGCTATATGAAGGCACCACGGAGGCAAAGTTAGCAAAACAAGATCTTATGAGAAGTCAAATCAACAATCTGAAATTAGATAAAGGAGAGTAGGTAGCAAAGCTCCATATACCATGTTAAAAGAATTCATAAATGGCCTAGTAAGAAGGTGAAATAATGTTAAACAAGGATATGCTAAGTAGCACTATCAACATATTTCCAAAATCAACACAATGCATGTCTAGATAACTTCTTTTCCACTATGGAATTAAATGAGTCTAAATTTGAAGGTTTGGCAGATCAAAAGAGAATGTACAAGAGGGACACCCTAGTCTTGGCCATAACACAAAATAAAGAGTATATCAAGTCCTCACCTGATTCTTTTTCCATGGACAACAATGAAGAAGCTTCTAGTGAGAATGATGAGAAAGGTCTTTAAAAATTCTAATTTTGACAAGAACAAGGCCAAGAAATTCCCAAGGAAGAAAAGAGCAAGAGAGGTCAGATGTTCCAATTGTGATCAAAATGCAAATTGTAGGCTTTCAACAACCTAAGAATGATCTCCATTTTAAATTCTTAAGAGTCAATCCATAATTAGTAACGTGGACAAAGCCCGCACCTAAGAAATACCTAGTTAACTCAGTTGGCCCTAACTTATTTTGGGTGCCAAAATTCCTCATTAATTTAAAAAATCGTAGGATGGTCAACCTTTGTGAATTAAATTCAAACTTATTGTATGGTTGACCTAGTATTTTAGCATTGGATAGAATTACATGATCATATAACTATGTAGGAATAATTCTATATCTCAAAAAAAACATAACTGAGTTTTTGTATTGAGAAAGATAGAAACAAAGTGAGATGTTCGGATGACACCTGTGATAATTTTATTCATGATTTAAAAAAAAAGGTCAAATTTTGAAAATTAATATGCTTTTTCAAAGTTTATGAGTTAATCTGCCATGTAACAAATGTGTTTACAAAATATTTTTTTAATTTTTAGAATTTATTGTAAATTTTTTAATATTGCCATGCATTACTGGTCTCAATCCACTATTTCAGATTTGACAGACACTAGGCAACAATCAACTTTTTGACAAAAACATCAAAAGAGTTTTTTGAACCCTAATTTATTTTCAAAACCCCGTTTTGACATTGTCAAAGGGGAGATGGATGTAGCTTAAATTAGGATACCTCATTTTCTAAAGGGGGAGATCGATGCAGATTAAAAATCATTTTTAGCTCAAGAAGGAGCGTATTTGAAGGGGGAACCTAGGATTAGATTTCAATTATGTATTTATACATATATGCGTGTGTATGTTGTTTTTCCATAACTTAAACAGATTGTGAAACATTAAAAAGGAGGAGATTCTTAGAACATATGTTCCCTAAGTGGTCCAATGCGACCACAAGTTTTAATGTTTAAGCAAAAGCTTTAAGTTAGGATGGACACTTATGTTTGATATGTATGTGAGTTATGCAGGGAATTAGATATACACACATGGAAATAACTCGTTCAGCCATGGACGTAGGTTTCGAGTACTCAAGGTCATGTCATGGAGGAAGGAGAAGCGTGGCATCGGACCACAAAACAAGTATCATAGGTAGTTGTGCCTAGGAAGCAGACTACATAAGTAAACTAAGAAGAATGACACGAGAAGCAAGCTAAGGGCTCGATGTATTCAAGGGACAAAAAGCTTGATAAAAGATTGTTAGAGGCCCACTATGTATATGGACAAGATGGATGATACGGGAAGGGAACTAAGAGCTCGATGCACTCGAGGGATAAAAAGCATGGCATGAGGTCTCGTAGTAGAAAACTATTGGTGAACTGAGAGTCGAGAGCAAGCGAGAGTAGCTTTCAATATAGATGAACTTGGTCATTAGATTTATCATAGTCAACATGTCAGTCAACTAAAAATATTTTCTAGTCGACCCATTCAGAAACTAGTAAAATATTGTTTTTGTTGGCTAATCAACTAATTGCTTATAATCAATCGACTGCAAGTTGGATGAACATTATTAATAGAGGAAAAGAAGCAAACAATCGTGCTCCGCTAGATTTGGTTTAGGTCAATCGACTAATGGATATTCCTAATTGAACCCTAGATTCAAGGGAAACGGAGAAAACAATCATGAATCGCTAAAGTCAGTCACATCAGTCGACTCATAGTGCACAACTAGTCAACTAATAAATGCCACATTAGTAAGACGGTCAACATTTCATTGCGGGAAGGAGGCTTTAAAAAGGATTTCAAGGGCTACGAATAAGATAACAACAGATTGATAAAAAGGATTGTTTTATCGTTATTTTAGTTAACCCTCATTGTCAAAAACCCTAATATCTCCACATTCGAGAAGAGGAGAAAGTATAGAGGATTCTGGGAGTGATCCACCAAACGAATCATAGGTCGAACCATGTTAAACAACTGTGTCAGTGATTGTTGTATATTTAGCTACTTTTATGTTTATTCGACTGCTTATTTGTATTTGTGACCTTGCTCGAATCATAACAAAGGAATAGATAATTTATTTTGTAGGTGTTCGATCACTATTCATCCCTCCCCCTCTAGCGTTTACTTCATGATTTTGCACCAACACTAGGTTTTGCATGATCTAAATGCCAATAACAAATATAAACTTAGTTGTCTAAAATTTAAAATTTTGATATGAGCAAGGCTTCATTTGGGAGTGTCTTTAGTAAGGGAAAGATTAAAGGGTTAGAGAAGAATGGAAAAGTGAATACCCCATGTAGATGCTATTATGAAAGGTCATAATCATCATTATCAAACAATGTTGGTCCCAAATATTTGGGGTCACTAGTCCTTTTGTCTTCATCATCATGAAATCATGTTTGCCCCAAATATTTGGAGTTGGTCATTACATGGTTCTTTTCCCTCCTTTTATTTGTAGCAAGTTTATATTAAAAAATATTCAAATCAATTAAATCATTATTCTTAAATTAAAGTGAATTATATTCCATAGTGAAGTGTTTGTTTAGTTTGAAAGATGATATAAGGGGAGGAGTGAAAGTAACACAAAAGATGTGCATAAATGTTAGGGCTGCATATGTAATTGTAAGACCCCACCTACATTTTCTAAATCCATTCAATCTCAAAAAACTAGTCACTTGAGATGGGCACGCCCTTCTACTATATAGAGGATTCCTACAATTGTTTATGTCGAATTGGCAGACATGGAGCATATTGGCTTCAATAATTATATTTACATTAATTCAATTTTTTTCTGATTTCTCCATTCCTTTACACCTTCAACCCTAGTTGATTAAACTCATAAAACTGTAAAACCTATTAGTTGTCTTAATTATGGTTGTGCAACTCTATCTATTTTCTCATTTTATTATTTATTGGTGTTGCATATAATTGCTTCTAAGTAGTATAATATTTTATTTTATCATTTCTAGTAACCTAATACATCCATTTTATTTTTTTCTCTGAAACAATTTATTTTTATGCATATTACTTTCTAACACATTGACCCTTATCCTAAGTATGACAGACCACATAATATCCCCTTCTAACTTAAAGGGTACATGACAAAACAAATAATACTCTAGTAGCTCCTGTTAATTAGAACTACCTATTCTTTATGCTATTGACGACATCTTTATCAATATAATTTGTTAAAGAAATTATTCAAGACGTCTAAAATTATTCAGAGAAATCAAAAATGTATCCAAATCTTGTACATGTGCAAATTTAAGTTGCATCAATCAAAGTTTAACTCTCAATTATTGATCAAATATATACATGTATAGAAATTAATTTGAATTCATAATGATTTGGAAGCGTTATTTATTTTAAAATTATAAATTTATACTTCAGTAGCATGTTATCAAAATACTCAAATATTAGGATACTCTAATAATAGTCAGTAATATGGTACATGTTAGATTTTATAACTCATTACTCTAAATTTAATTCAAGTGTCCTTTTAATTATTGTAGGCTTATATTTAGAGGAAAGTTAAAATGAAACAAAATTAGAGAGAAGTATAGGTTTAGAGAGAAGTTTCGGTCTAACCACCTTGACACACTTCCTATGAATGAGATACAAAAGAAAGAGCATGGACTTATTTATTATATGGTCTCACTTCTGCATTCTAACATGTTTAGGTCCACTATGGTGGTTTGACCAAATCACCTTTATGGTTCCTATGCATGAGAGGGCAATTGGATTAAATGGCATTTTCAACATTTTATAGAAGGAAACCTGCCTTTAGAAATTGAACCAGGTTGGTACGTCTATTAGGAAATTTACAAAAGAATTAGTAAACTATTCAATTACTACTTCACATTTACATATTATATCCAACAAAAAATGTTGATATAGATATTAATTAACAAAATTTGATATTGATAAGATTGGCATTATTGGTTTTAATTGACACTTGGTTTTGTTACCAGAGATAAGGTCATATTAAACAAAGAAAGGCTATTGTGCTCTCTCAAATGATAGTAACTCTTTGATTGATAGTGATAGAAGACAGCAATGGGATGTCGAGTTAAGAAAGAACTATATCCTTTGCTGAGGTAGCTAAGTAGGCAAATCTCTAGCTCATGGTGGATCGAGTGCAACAAGCCTAAGCTATTGGAGTTGTTATCAGAAGGTTTTCTTCTAGTTTGTGGTTCTATTGGCGGTTGGTCCTCTTAGAGCTTCCTAGCACTGATACCAACCTTTACAATAACTCCAGCATATCAGATCAGTGGGTACTTCTGGTTTTCTTACTCTTGCATCAGTTGACTGGAGCCCACCATCAGTTCTTATTCTAGCAACGGTTGACTAGAATCCACCATCAACCAATTAATCCACTATAACCCTTAAGTCATTTGACCATTGCAGCTCCAGCATGTCAGATCAGCAGCTACTTCTGATTTTCTTACTATAGCATTAATTGACTAGAATCTAACATCAATTGACAGACCTCAATCAGTCGATTGCATAGTCGATTAGATCCCAAATGGAAACATTCTCTTGGTGAGCCAAAAAACTTAAAGTCAGCTCCTTAGTTGACTCAGCTTACAAGTTGAATGGATTCCAACATTAGTCAACTAGAATCTCACTAATCAACTAGGAGGACCCTCCAATTGATCGAATGAGCCTTGACTATGATCATCCTAATGATCGAGTTTTTGTTATGTTGAGATCTACTCTCTCCTTAGAATAAAACCTAACTCTTATAGCTCACATAAAAGTTTACCTTCCGCGACTTGACTTTACTAGATCAGTCCCTCAGATGCACTAAGCATATAACTCGCATGTCATCCTGCTTAACTCTTACTATACATAGTTCACCTTCTTCCTGCTAATGCCAACTCTGCTTCACAATTGATCCTCATCCTTGGTCCCTCAAATGTCCTATACCATCTTTCTCCAATTTCTAGTGAACTTCAAGCCACCAAGTCAACCAATTTGATCATGCCAACTCAAGCCATGAGTTATTCCAACACAACCCCAATGCTTCTCATTTTGCAGTCTTTGAATATCTCACACAACCTTCTTCAAACTTTATTGGACATCCAAGTCATTGGGTGTATTGCCTTAACAGCAGTCATCATGCATACCACCTCAAAAAGTAACAAGCTCTATGAGCTCCATGTGTATTCTGCTAAGTTCCTGCATAATTTAACACATATATCACACCCCTTAACCTCTTTGCGCAAACATCAAAACCCAAGGTCGAATGTGACCATTTAGGACAATTACACCAACATGAGCAAGTGACAAAGATTCACACACTTATATAGTGTCAACGTTACTCTAGAGAAATATGAAGTTTGAGTAGCATAGACCTAACAATACAAAAATAAGGCAAATGTTGAGAAACATATGCAAACCATGAAGTAAAAAATCAATAATCCCTTAAATTTTAAGACATCTAATGAAGACTGCAGTAGGTAAAATAGTTTAAGAAACCACGAAAAGGAAGTAGATACAGATACCTATGTAATGAATTTTATCTAACTTTTAAAACATAATGGGCATGATCCATGAGTTCCAAAAGGTAGCAACTTTTGGAAGACGATTGAAGGGAAGGATTGCATAAGAACCTCTGAACACTTACGAGTTAGCAAGGATTTTGAATTTTTATAAGGTCCCAATATGAGATAGGCCATTGCTATAGGTAAATGATATTCCCTCCCAAAAATAGATGAACGACGACTCAATGTTAGATGTGTCTTAATTCACGATCAGTGTTGTTATATAGCATGTCCAAATGAGATGGTTGGAAAGTAGTTTTCAGTTATGCTAGGCAGGTGATATATAATGTCTTCTTGAATAACTATACAAAGCTCAAACTGGCATAAGCAATATAATGAATCTGATCGTTGTCTGCAAATATCTCATACATAAGTTGATTCTTCAATAACAATGACACTTGCTGAAATGTAAAAGCAATAAACCCCCAAAAAGAAGAGATAAGAACACATGGACGTGTTACCTCAGACTGCAGAAAAGCTTTTAGCAAATCATTTAATCCAAAAATGTGGAATACTTTTCCTGCAAATGCTAAGAGCCCTGTAGCCAACGTGAATAGAGACCTCTGACATGAAGGTGAAAGCAATCCTGTCCAATTTTTGTCACTTCAAAAAAATTTCTAAAGATAGCTGAAAAAAATAAGCAAAAACATAGGCAACATAATTGCTAATTAGTTAGTACCTGATACTTACCATTTGGATCAAGAGAAACCTTTGTAAGAGATAATAACATGTGGAAGGAATGAATAATACTGTTAGCACTGGAATTCTGCAAGACCAAAATATCAATGAGAATAGTGTTTAATTGTTGGGTTATGTGAACAGTCCACTATTTCTTGTTTTCCGTATTTGATTTTCATTTACATAATTATCTTTTTCTTAATTCTGTGAAAGAACAAGCATCTTCTCTCAAAATATAAAATTTGATGACAAATATTTTTAATTTTTATTTTCGATTTTCAAATTCTTTTTCTAAAACAATAAAGCATTTTTCTAGAAATTTTCGATATAGATAATTAACACAAGAAGTTGAATGTTGTTATCACCCAGATGCACTAGACTTGGTGAACTCCAATGGCAATATCAACATGGTCCATTTATATTTTCAGAAATTTCAATCAGTGCAGCCACACCAATTATAACCAAATACATAAAATTCCATACCCTTCCAAGGCTGAGTTAAATTCACCCATTATCCAACAATGCAAGAATACGGCTAAAGGGAAACTAAAAATATTAAAGTTTGACCTCCCAGTAAGATAAAACTTGATTGATGTTGTTGTGACTAAGTTTTATATCCCTTCCCAAAACA
This sequence comes from Curcuma longa, assembly GCF_044706935.1. Taxonomy (NCBI): domain Eukaryota; kingdom Viridiplantae; phylum Streptophyta; class Magnoliopsida; order Zingiberales; family Zingiberaceae; genus Curcuma; species Curcuma longa. The sequence goes on along the minus strand of NC_133875.1, from coordinate 10,601,060 downwards.
TCATAACTCGAATAGATTCAACTCTTCCAACTATATAATTTACTCGTCACCGTTAAAATGTCTACACCATCATAACTTATTTTCTCTCATTTTATAATTACTTAAAGCTACACTTAATTGTTGTTGAATATTAGTAATACCAGATTTCCATCTAACTCATCTCTACTAACTTAAAACCTTTAATTTGTGCACTCTCTCCTCCATTCAAGTTCAAAAATTTATTCATTTATAGATCATTTAGTAAAATTCATCCATAAATAATATGCACAAAAATTGTCTCAAATAAATGTATATACTACTAATAAAAAGAACGGGGTTGTGTTGATATTTATTTAAATTTATAGTTATAAAAAATGTGTTGCACTCTCATTTGAGCTACTACTTACATCATCCATAAGATATAATTTCTAAACATTTTTCTGTTTTAAAATCAAACCAAAACAATTGTCTATACAATAAGATTTTTCAAGTAAACAAAAAGCATACAGATGTTTTTTTATTTTTATCAGTTCTTGTCATATTATTGGATAAATAACATAGATGATTGACATTCCAAAGCTAAACTAAATTGATCTATGAACATTTTTGTTTAATCTCTTTTGTTCTCTTAGTCACTACTTCTCATGGTTTCTTGGGATGACTTATCAACGTATTGTTGTCAATGACTGGGCTTACAGCTTGCAAATATCTTTACATATGGATGCCAGAATGCGAAGTATATAATTAATGTTTTAGTCAATGTATTGCTAATTCCAGATAATCTGTCATATGTTCAAGATCTGATAAACATTCCCACACTTCCAATGTCTCCAAATGAATCTTGACTAGCAAGTGGAAGTAATGAAGTATAGATCAGGTCACCTGCATATTGTTTGAATATAGTATATATATGTTTTTAAAAGTTTGTTATGAATTCTATTTTGAGAGCAAACTTAATGGGTCCCATGGCATCATCGATCTTATCACCACCAGCACAAACTGTCCACCTTCATTGACATCTACCAAATGCAAAACTACAGAGACAGTTGTAGATTTACAGGACATCAACAATAATTCTCTTCCAAATTTGACAGAGTCCTTGACAACAATAAGAAAATCTAGTCATCTGCTAATTATTTTAACAAATGGTAGTCTCTTGATTCATGAGAAAAACACCTAACACATAAATTTGGAATCTTCCAATTATCCCATTCTACCAGCTGCTCAAATATGCTAACAGAGAAGTAATTTCCTCATTCCTATAATGTTGTATGCAAGTACTGGATGGCAGCAGCTGGCCTCTTCAGATGGGCAATAAATCTTGGGGTATGTCCATTTGAAGTTGGAAAACTTACATGGGCATACAGCAAGCATACCAAGGGCTTCCCACTTCTTCCAATAAAGACACAAGCAACATGACTCGTATCTACCAAGACCATCACTTGTGATACATGAACAATACCTCTGCATGCTCAAGAGCCTCCACACTTGAATTTAGACATCAGTCAAGAGAGTACCTCATCAGATCAATTAGTTTTCTGCAAATCCTGCACTTGTAATATATGTCCTCAACTGCCTGAGACAATGGAAAGAGTGGAATTTAATCAACTGCCAGAACAACCACCGATGGCCCAACCTTGTTGGTCCTTTCGAACAATTCACGAGACACTTCTATAAGATATAGAGCAGAAATTCCTTCACAATATGGTGTGCATATCATACAATAAATGAAACTGTGGAAGTTGTCTAGTACAAACAGATATTGTCTTCTCGCACTCCCTCAAAAGTGAGATGATAACAATCAAAGGCAAATTGCACACCACAGACCTCTACATCCCTAAATATTACCAATAATAAACATCTACACATCTCTTTCTCAGGTGCAGAATGAAACCGTTTCATGTTGTTTCAATTTGTGCACACCACAGATCTCTACATCCCTAAATACCACATCAGGGAAGATTAGCCCATGGAGAAGAATGAGCTCAAAGTTTGGCTTGGGAAGAAATTCAAGTTTTGGTGAGATCCGCTCTCCTTCCTCATATTTTCACATAGTCAACAGTAAAATTAGCTTGTATCTTTCTAAAATATAAGGTAGGCTTCTCAGCCTTTCTTTTTTTTTTAAGAAATTATGTTAAAATTTCTAAAGAAAACACGTATCCTGATCTATATAAAAATTGATATTCTGGATATCATTTGAACTCTTATCAAATACATGATAAATGAAGTTCTTTATGAGAAATCGCATTGATTGTAATAGCCATTCATAAGTTAAAATTGAGTGGTTTTCAGAAAATTACCTGAATCAAAGAACCAATTTAGTCTTTTATGGGATCAGGCAATGTAAAAATGGCACACAATAATTAAAACGTACCCGCACCTTGAGATGTGAAGAAAGAAGAGTCAAGCCAAAAGAATGAGCAATAGCCTGAAAATCTATAGGCTTATTATTAACCCAGTTAGCTTGTATCCAGAAAGCCGAAAGTAATTGAGTAGTTTGATCTTCAGTTAGACCCATAATGCCAATATCCTAAATCATAGGACAAAAATATATCCAATCAGATGCATCACCGAACTTAACTTTTGTGTTCACACAAATAGAAAAAAAAACAATAATTAAATAATGATGATCTAGTGGTATTACTGTATTAGAAGCATAACAAAAATTAATTAGATTCTGTACGTCTTTTAAGCATGCTTCAAGTAGTTAATCAATTGATGTATGTAAATCATAAAATGAAGAATACTTACATGGTCCAAGGAACTTGGAGATGTAACAATTCTGTCAATAATAGATCGACTAAGTGTACTAAAATATGGTAAATTTTTCTGAACCCAACTATTCTTCCATTCTTCATCACCCAAATTTATCATCTTTGTCCCATCATTGGCATTAGGTAGCTTCTTATCTCCAGTTAAGCATTCTTTCTCTTTTCTGAGTTTCTCTAGTAAAGCAGTTGCTGACTCAAAAACTGAGGATGTTCTGGATTGCCACTTCTTTGTTTCAAAGAGATACTCAGATTCACGCCTTGGATGATTAAGATTTTGTCCAAGAAGTACAGAAAATATCTGATGGGCTCCAACACGAGTTTCAAGATCTGGATGCATCATAGTCTTCAACAGTTGTGCCAATAGCGAATCAGGAAACACCTTCAGATATTTAAGAAAACAGAGGAAAGATGCAGAATTATAAGCTTGGAATACATCAAAATAAAGAACACAGTACAAGTGTGACACAAGAAATTGAACATGGCTTAAGCTTAACCTATTTTGTTTCACAGTTATAGTACACCAAGGCAGTCAGAAAATGTTTTACATATGAGATGGAAACATAGAACAATCATTAACATATGAAAAGAAGAAAATGCGCATACAATTGCCCATGATTAGAACCAAGGTTTTAAATCTCATTCTGAAAGTCACCATATATTTCTCCATATACTTGTTCTCCTACCTCTCTTTAAATATATTTTGTTTACCATCCTTTTCCTTTAACTTCCACCATTTAATTTTAGGAATCATGCACATTTGTCTTCTATTGATATTATACTTGAGGTGCATATCCAATACGACTATTTTTTGTGCATGAATAAATAGCTAAAATGAATTATACATATTTGTATAACTTTTTTCAAAAAAAAGGCTAGAAATAATATTTAAAAATAGTGAAATAAGTTTTAAAATAATCAAACCGTTGGCAGACAAATACTTGATGTTATTTCATGTACACATATAGGTTCAATATGGAGGTTAGATGAAAAAAGTTAATTTAAAAATTAAAATAGATACTCTAAATTACTATTCAATTGATATCTATCTTTAAATTGCTTGGCGTTCCATGCAATTTGATGTTCTAGATGTACATACTTGTATGTTTTATATTGGATAACTTTATTCTGTAACCCTATGATGATACCTAATTAAATTAACATGATTTATGTTAAAAGTTAATTAAGTTGATCGTTTAAAATAGCTAATAAGATGTGAACTCAAAATAAAATATTTATGATAAAAAGACTTCAAATAAAATAATAAAGATGTTAAGCGGAAAAAATGAAATACTACAAAGTGAAACTCTGAGTCTAATCTTATACCATAGTACTTGACCTCCCACAATGCCAATATGGTAGCGAGCAACCGCCCATGGTCAATAAATTTACTTGCACTCTGGCTCTATATTATTGCATTCCAACAATGAGGGGGCTTTTAGCTCATATGTCAAATGACATTATTACACTTTAAGGACACTGACTCTAGTAGTTCACTTCTTAATTAATTTACTAGACTGATATTATTAATGACATTTATACATGCTAATATTTACATCATTGGTGACTTCAATGCATGTTATATTTATACCATTGGTGTCATTTATACAAGCTTATTAAATAATGATAATTGAAAGTTATCTTAATTGATGATACAAGATGATAATTTGAAAATGATAATTGTAGCTCCAAATATTGATAAACATCGAAAATAAAAATAATAGATAATTATGGATCTATTTATATATGTATAAGTTGAATAACTGATGTGCATAGGGTTCATATTCGTATTTATACTTTCTTTGCACATCTTTCTGAATTTATTGTTATATCTTGTGTGCATTGCATCCCTTATCCCTTTTGTTCTTAAGGATCTTAAAGTTTACCCACCAAAAGAGAAGAAAAACTCCTTGTCTTGTTGTCTTCTTGAGATCCTTCCTTCTTTCTTCAAAACCTCCCTAGGCCTTGGTTTAACTTCCTTGTTTTGACAAAAATATGATGATGATAACCCCATCAAAACCCCTCGGCCAGAGCAGTAAAATAGACAAGAAAAATAAGAAAAGAAGAGGAGAAGTAAACCCTTGAAGGCCCTTACCTCCCAACACTTCCTTCCCAAATTCCCTAATGCCTCCAAGCTTTCTTCCTTGCCCCACCTCCTTAGGAAACCGTGTGGATGAGGAAGAGCTTCACAAAGTGCTCGGCTCAAAAAGAAAAGAGAGAAGGCAAAGGAGATCTCGGCAACAACAAATGAGAGGAGCAAATGCAATGAGGAGAAAGGAATTAAGGTTATAAACCCCCTCTTAATTCACCTTAAGTAACCCCCCCTCCTCTTAAATTCTCCCATGTAACCTCCCTCCCTCTTTAAGGCTTCGGCTACAATCCAGAAAATGAAAATAAAATGAAGGATAAAATCCATTTTCGGTGATAAGATGAAGAGAAAAAATCACATGTTGTTCAGAGAAAATTCAAATGAAATCCTTTGCTTTAAATTTCCCTTAAATGCCTTTCATAATGTAACCCACCCTTAAATCCTCAAATTTTCGAAAATTCAAACCCACTTCCATACCTATTTTCGTTGAGGCCAAAATGAAAGAAATAAAGGGGAGTTTAAACTTTACATAAGTAACCCATTGCATTTAATGAGATGATGTCATCTCGCATTTAAGTTCATTTCCTTTATGTCTCTAACAAGAAACAATCAATTGCTCCTATGGTTAACTCATGGCTTGCTATACATTAGGTCCAAGGTTCAATCCTTGACACCTCCATATATATATATTTTTTTCCCTAGCAAAGCCTCCATGAAATTAACCCATCAAGAAGCAATTCTTTTTAATAATTTATCTATCATTTATATAATTTATCTAGAAATTATCGAAGGAAAATTTTGGATATTACAATGTCATAAGTAGTCGTTACTCTTCTTCTTTTGGCATAGTCAACACTATGTCCAGATTTCTTTTCCAATCTATGTAGTTGGGACCTAGTAAATTTGTTTTCTTTTAGTATGACAGCTAGTGGGTTGAAGGTCATTTTCTTGAAAAATCATGAAAATAACCATTGGTCAAATATTCGAATTTAAAATTATATTGATTCCTCAAAACAATATAATTAAATTCACCAACACCTCAAGCACCGAAGAATTAGCATGCCACGTTAGTGTGGACGTATACTAACTCAAACATTCGCAAAAGGAGGTTTTACCCATTAATTTTATTATCTGGTCAACCTATCTTTATGACCAATAAAATTAATAGTTGGTCCTACTTTGGTCATGCACATTTAATAGCAAGCCACGTTAGTGTGGACGTTTACTATTAACTGCATTCTAAGTGTACACCATTACTTGGTACTAAGTCCACTACTTAGGGTTACGTATGCCACGTTAGTGTGGACGTATACGCGAGCTAAGTAGCTTCCTATAACCATCCCTTAGGAAGTCTTGGATATGGGAGCAACCACCACTCCTAGACAAGATCAACTTCGGAGTTCGTTAATTATACGTGCATAATTTTTCTTAATTATCCTTAAGGGGTAGGAAATTACCAACCACACACATACACAGCAAATAAATAAAACAGCAAATAAATATGGAAATAATAAGAATAAACTATTTCCAACTATTATGACCTTTTATTTTCTTTTTGCTATAACTCGGCTTATATAAATTCTCATAATTTATATTTAATTATAAAATGATGCTTTAAAATATTTAATAAGCCTAAAAGGATGCTTCTTGATGGGTTAATTGCTTGTAGGCATTGCTAGGAAAAAAAAATATGTAGGTGCCAGGGATTGAACCTTGGACCTAATGTGTAGCAAGCCATGAGTTAACCATAGGAGCAATTGATGGTTTCTTGTGAGAGACATAAAGGAAATGAACTTAAATGTGAGATGATATCATCACATTAAATGCTTGGAGTTACTTATGGAAAGTGTTGACTTCTCTCTTTTCTCTACTACTTCTCCCTCAACGAAAATGGGCTTTGTTGTACTAGAGATGGATGAGGATCCTCGGATCCCTATTATTTTAGAAATACCTTTCTTAGCCACTGTTGGAGGCATAATCGATGTTAAAAATCCTAAACTTTCTCTAATAATTGGTAAAGATAAAATTGAATTCATCTTAAACAACCATTTGTTGAAAATGTTTGTTGCACGATGAATTATTTACAACAGGTGGCAAAAGAAGAAACACATGAATGCCCCTTGGATGATCCTTCGGAGGTGTGTTTAATTGAAGGAGGATCAGTAGATGACGACAGTAGAGTTGAATGGGAGGAAGAAAAACCATCTCAGGTAGAACTCAAACCTCTCCCTTCAACCATCATGTATGAATTTCTTGAACCCAACTCTACATATCCTATGTTCATTAATGCAACTCTGAATGAAATTGAACATGTTAAATCTCACAAAAAGCGGACAAAACGTAGGTATGACAAGTACATCCTACGTAGAGAATTTCATGAAGGGGTCTTGTGCTATTTTTCAATTCTAGGTTCAAACTTTCTCCAAAAAAGCTTAAGTCTAGATGGGTTGGGCCATTCCGAGTTCAAAAAATATATTTATATGGAGGCGTGGATGTATGATTGTTGGGATACAATCAAAGTCCCACATGACAAATATATGAAAAAGATCCTGGGGTTATAAGATGAAAAATATCTCATTGGTATAAGATCTTTTAGATGTAGCTCAAAAACAAAACCATGAGGGCATGAGCTCAAAGTAGATAATATCACACCGTTATAAAGATATATATAAATTCCATCGGATCTAATAGTAGTAGGGGTGGGAAAAAATACTGAATTTTTGGTATACCGCACATACCATACCGATATTTACCGTCCATATCAAAAATTTCGGTATACCAAAAATTTCGGTACGGTATAATATCGTACCAAATTTTTCGGTATCGGTATCGGTACGAAATTATTATTTTTTGGTATTTCGGTATATACCGAAATACCTATTATATATCCTCTTATAAATTATTTATTATTTATTCAGGATTTATGCGATCAGTTCATCACTAGGGGCCTAGGGCAAACTGCAGAGCTCCATTCTTTCGCAAGCGGCAAGCGATTGCTCGACTCCGTTTTTTCGCAAGCCGACAGGCGATCATCAGCTCATCACTAGGCAGGGCTTCGTTCTTTCGCAAGCGGCAAGGCGACTCTGTTCTTTCGCAAGCCAACTCCCCTCCATCGCTTTTCCTTTCCTCTTTTCGAACTCTTCACAGGAGACATGTGTTGGAAAGGATACAACATGAGTGACCTAGTTCTTTTTAAACCCTAATCCGAAACCATCTTCCTCTTCATTCTCATTTCTCTTCACGAAGTCTTTGCCCTAAGCCCCTAACCCGAGGTTGTATGCACCACCAAGTTGGGATCTATTCTTTCGATGGTCTCTAGTCTCCACCAAGTTTGTTCTCAGATTTCGACAAGAAAGCCAAAGGTTTGATTTCTCTAATCCAACTTTAATTTCCAACATTTTCTATCTATTTTATGGTTTCAGGCTTTTAGCTCTTTTTTTTAGTTTTAGCATTGTATATTTGTATTTAATCGTTATGTTTCAGATCATATTTTTTGTTTCCACGTATAACGAATCATATGAATTAATACCTTTTTCCCAGATGGAGTCTAATACATTGCCATGTTCATCCCAAACATCAAATGCAATAGAATCTGAAATACAGAAGTCTACGGGTCAAAAAGGATTAAGAAAATCTTCAAAATCAAAGCCTCCTATAGGTCCTAAACAATCCAGGAGTATATTTTGGAATCATAGTGAAAAAGGAAAAAGGAAGTTGTGTGATGGGAGTGAACAACAAATAGGGATATGCAAATATTGTAAAATTGAGATCCCATTAGTTTACGGAAGTACTAGTGGGTTAAAAAACCATTTAGTAAAGAGGTGTAAGTCAAGCCCTCTCTATGAAGCGAGTGAGAATGATAAAAGTCAACCTACATTAACAAATGAGACTATGGGACAAGGAAGTGCTCTAATTCCTCATACTTTTAATCAGAAAAGATGTGAATTGAAATTGGCAAGGTATGTGATTGTCGATGAAGTATCTTTTAGGGCTGTCGAAGGGAAGGGGTTTGTAGAATTATTACATGAATTACAACCGAGATTCAAAATCCCTGATCGAAAGAAAGTTGCAAGTATGGTTTATGATATATTCTTAGTTGAGAAAGCTAAGATACAAAGTGTGATTGGCGACCAAAGGGTAAGTATCACAACTGATACTTGGACATCCATTCAAAACATAAATTATATGGTAGTGACAGCTCACTTTTTGGATAGTGATTGGAAGTTACATAAAAGAATAATTAACTTCACAAAAATCACTAGTCATGTAGGGGAAGAAATTGGCAAGATGGTTGAGGTTTGTCTCAGAGAATGGGGGATAGAAAAAGTCTTTTCAATTGTAGTCGACAATGCTTCCTCTAATGATACGACAATTAATTACTTGAAAAGAAGAATGAAAAGTGAAAAAATCATTGTTATTTGAAGGGAAATACTTGCATTTGAGGTGTGCGTGTCACATACTTAACTTAATTGTCAAGGATGGTTTGAAGGAGCTTAATGTTTCAATTAAAGCTATCAGGAATGCAGTTGTTTTTATTCATTCTTCTCCATCAAGGTTGAATAAATTTAGAGAGTTTGCTATGCTAGCCAAGTTTTCTAGTACATCAACAGTACCTATGGATGTCAAAACAAGGTGGAATGCAACTTATAAAATGCTCGAAGTTGCATTAAAGTATAGAAGGGTGTTCGAACGGATGGCCGAAGAATGGTTGCCTTTTATGAATTATTTTCGTGAAAAAGATGAAAAGGGTAAAGAAAGGATGGGGCCTCCAATTGCTGGTGACTGGGAGAATGCAAAGGCTTTTGTACACTTTCTAAAAAAGTTTTATGATGCCACTTTGGAGCTAAGCGCATCAAAAAGTCCTACATCCCAATTGATGTATCAATCAATGATTGCACTACAAATTGAGATTGAGAAAAAAAGAAATGATGATTCAGATCCAACTCTTCAAAAGGTAGCATGTGCAATGAAATTAAAGTTTGACAAGTATTGGGGGAATTGGCATAATATAAACCCTTTGATATTTATTGGAAATATTTTAGACCCGAGGAACAAACTTCAGATGATCAAAGTTTGTGCTAAAAAATTTGGAGGTACTCCTACAAGGATCCAAGAGTTCGTTGATAAGACAAAACAAAACTTAGTAACTTTGTGGACGGAGTACAAGGGAATAAATGATATATTGAATGTTGAGAGCCAAAGTATGCAAATAGAGGGTGATGGTGGAGATCATGGTACTAGTGGTGGTGGTGGTCTTTGTGATGAATTGTTTGATGATGTGGAAGCACAAAACGAAGAAGAACAATTTCAAGAGATATCCAATGAAGTGGATAAGTACCTAGCTGATGAGATTGAAAAACGATCTAATCAATCTTTCAATCTTTTGGAGTGGTGGAGAGGAAGTGAAACTAGATACCCAATCCTTTCAATTATTGCCAAGGATATTTTTGCAATTCCATGCTCAACCGTTGCTAGTGAGTCTGCTTTTAGCTTAGGCAAAAGAGTTGTGGATCCTTTTAGAAGCAGTTTGAGCCCTAAAATGGTAGAGGCATTGGTGTGCACTAGTGATTGGCTAAGAGCGGAGGAACTCAATTTTTGGAAAGATCCAACGGATGATGACCTTGAATTATACAAGGAAATTGAAGAAATTGAAAAGAGTAAGAGTTTTTTATTTAATTAAATTTAAATTTAAATAATATCTCATTATTATTCTAACATGAATTATATGCTTCTTTTTACAGCCGCAAATGTCACTCAAGACGGTGCCAAAACTACTTGTAGTGGTCGGCAGATGTAGTGGTCTCTCCAAAAATAGCTCTGATCCCATCCACGGTATTTAGTTAAACATTTGTAGTGCTAGTGTTTTCTTCAGCTATTATATGTATTCACGAATTTTTTTTTTTTGCAAGAACCATATTTTAACTTCAAGTTTTGACCTAATACTTTGCTTATTATTTGTTGTTGTCAATTATCAGATTACTAAATTCACACTAGATAATGCTTTGCTCTTTTTTTTTCTTTCTTATTATGATATTTAGATTTCAATTCTTTCTCAAGAATAAGCCAAGTTCTTATTTTGGGTAGTTGCTGTGAAGTGTGAACTGTACGAGAAAGTAACTTTTTAATTTTCTACCCTTGCAGGAAGGGATAAGCTTGATCTCTTTTGCAAGTAGTGGTTCTAAAAAATATTTCAAAGCAAGTCATGGAGTTTTTCAATGTTAAAGATGATCACCCAAGGAAAGGATAATAAAGTATAAGTGACCAAGGTGAACCTCTCTTTCTCCCTTAATACACACATATATCATGTTTTTATTAGTTCATTAATCTAATGTTGGTAATTACTTCAGAATGCAGGGAACAGAAAAAGAAATATGGGATGACTAATTTTTGGATAAGGATTTTTTTTTGGTACTTCTTTTGTATATTAATATTTTAGTTGATGTTAGTTGTTATCAATGAACTTTCTTTTGTAATAATATTTTAGTTGTTGTTAATTTTTGTAATTAATATTTTAGTTGTTGTTAATTTTTGTAATCAATATTTTAGTTGCCGTTAATTTTTGTAATCAATATTTTAGTTGCCGTTAATATTGATTGTGTTTAATTAATGCTTTGTTATTATGAAAGAGATATTATGTTATTATGTGGCTTTTGAATTTTGAATTGATTATCTTTTATTATTTATTATTTTTGTCAAAGTGAGTTTTGGTATACCGAAATTTTCAGTATACCAATATTTTTCGATATGATTGGTATGCATTTTATACTATATTGAAAATTCGGTATACCGAAATTCCGGTATACCGAATTTTCGATATGGTAACGGTATAGATTTTTTTATGCCAAAATTTTTGGTACGGTATACGGTATCGTATGTAAAATTCGGTATACCGTATCGACCCAGCCCTAAATAGTAGTATCAGAGCGGGTTTATGTGGTGGGAGCTCCTATTAAGGGGACCGTTAAGGGGGTGGATCTGTTGGGATCCGTATTAATAAGGAGTGTTAAGGGGACGGATCCGTTGGGATCTGTACTAAGGAGTGTTAAGATACAATCAAACAAAGTCTCACATTGGAAATACAGCGAAAAGACCTTGAAATATAAACTTAAGTTGCCACCAAAACTCAATAAATTCCACTCGATTTTCTATGTAAGTCTATTTAAACCATATCATGAACCCAAACAGGAACATCTTGAAAAGGGCAACCTATATGGGTGAAATGTCATATGATCGAGAGGTGAAAGCCAACCAAGTTGATCGTGTCCGAAGGATACATTACCTGTCGAGCCAACAATATCTTGTAAAGTCGAAAGGATTATCAGATAGAGAAGTAAGTTGGGAACCAACTGAGGGACTTTGGCAATTCAAGGACTAAATTTATCTATTCCACAAGGGAAATGTGGGTGTTGCGAGCGTAGGTGTAGGAGGATGTCACGGTCTAGCATCTCCAGTTGACTTGGAGTCTCAACAATGGAGTTTTAAAATAAATGTTTACTATAAAAAAAATCCTACCAAATTGGTGATTCAAACTGTCGATTTTTATTGGGTTGGAATCGTAACCGGCCTGACAAAGTGTCGAGTCGGTTACAATTCTGTCCCGACAACGAGGTCAACGGGTACCCACCCTGTTTACTCGATTGCAGGTCTGGGTCGGGTTTAGTTTGAACTCGACTCGGGGTCGGATCTATCTTCTAGTGGCATCTTTGTGTTCACTTTCCTTAGTTGATAAAATACCACATAGATGTCATCCTAACATAGCTAGATAAAATTATCTTTTTTAATGGTATTAGATTTGACCCTTGGAAGTTTTTTATGACCATCAAGATAAATCGAAAAGCATAAATGGATCTTGATGGATGATCAAATGTCATAAAAAATTTTAAACTTCCATAACTGAGTTGGTTACGACAAAACAGAGTTGTAGAAGTAGGCAAGAATTCGAATCTCGACGAAGCTAAGATAATGCCCTCCGTCAACTGAACTTTTCGATTTACCTCCTCACAAATGGTCATGAGGCCAACTGTGTGGGGCCATGTAAGAGTTAAACGCTCGTTGCCTATGAAGTCTGTTTCATCTCTTACCATTGCACCATAGTTTCGGGGTCATGTATTAAATTTTAACCTACTTTGTAAATGTTGTACTAGATTTGAAAAAAATTAAAATACAAGAAAGCTTATCAATTTTAGCATTAAGGTGAAATCCGCCATCCCAGCGACTCCACACAATCGGTCCTATGATCATTTATGAGGAGGTAAATCGGAAAGCTACAGTTGACCACTACGAAGAGGACATTGCCTCAGCTTCATCAAGATTCAATCTTTGTCTACTTCAGTAAGTCTGTCTCGTAGTAACTAATTCAATCCTGTCTCGGGGATAAAAAATATTATGTTTGTGCTAGATTTACATAGTTACCTTAAAACAAGTAAAACATTATGGATTTAATTTAAATTGGGCTTGAGTTAGGCTCAGTCAACTTGATTAAACCTTAACCGATTCGGCTCGGTGTTGAAGTTGATTCAGGGAAAAAAAAAGGAGGTTGTTGGCTTCTGAGTCTCGATCCCATTCTCGCAACTGCAAGTCCACTGCTCTCTCTCCGTCCCGATCGCAACCACCCCTTCTCTCCTTCCGATGAGCAGTAGCAAGGAGATGTTGATTCATCTCAGATCACGATGATCAGTCACTGGAGTTGCTTTCTTCGCTTCCCAATCGAAGAGCTTTAGAAGACAAATAGTCGGGTTCTTTCCTCCTCCATTCGGGAGCAGTAATCCTTTGTTTTCAAATGAAAGGTGCTCTGTAGTGGCCTTCGCCGACGACATGGAGGTTCCATCTCGGTCGTCGTGTCTTTTTTGCCAGATATCTCGGGGCTCCACCTCCACTGATCTTTTATTCTCCGTCAGCATTTCCCTCTTGCTTTCGATATTAGTTGTAATTTTCTGTTTCATTTCATATTTTTTTCATTTACAGGATGAGATGGTGGTAGCCTTCCGTGACATCAGACCCGCCGCCTTCAGGTCCAGTGGCGAATTTCATTCGCCTTCATACTTTTTCTACATCTCATCTACTGCTTCCCTTATGGACATTGACCAGTTTTTTTCCTCCTGTAATTAACAGGACCAGTGATGAACTTTTGCAATATAATGATAATTCAGAGTCTAAATTTTTCTTAACAATTTCCATTTCTAAGTTTTCCATATGGTCAATTTTATTCTTGCACATATGTTGCAACCTTTCTGTATGGAATTTCTGGTGGGATGGTTTCCTAATAGGTATATTTGCACCGATGAATTCTCTTACTTTCTTTAAACACAAAGGCGAGACCCATATTAATTATAATAAGATGCAAAATTTTACAGATACTGTAGGATACATGTGACAGGGTTTAATAGTTGGGGTGTGTTACATTTTACAAGTGTTTTTTTTAAAGTAGTTTCAGTTTTTAAAAGTTTATTATAATGTATGGATAAGTTAGACTTTATCTCTAAGAGACTTGATCCCTAACGTAGTTTAAAAAAGAGGTTTGGACTTTGGAGTCGCATGAATAATATATTTGCTCCTTTGTGAAATTTGTTCTACCTATGAGTTTCTTGTTCTCTTTGTGAGATTGCTTTTGGTGTGCTAGTGTTGCATCAAACCTAGACTTGATGACATACTCAATTTGATGGTAGGAACATTAGTTCTTTAAGATCGGTTTGCGTAATGGGTACCACTAGATTATGATTGAGAAATGTGATAAGCGAAAATTACCCCAAAAATATAAGATGAACTATATAAATTTTTAGTCATGCCCTTTGCACTTTTAAATGCCCCAAGCATAGTCATAAGGGTAGTGAATATCTTGATATACAATAGGGTCTACATAAAAAAAAGATAGCTCAGTGTACGAAGCTCTTGCTAATGCAGAGTTTTGGAGAAGGGTCTATTGTATGCAATCTTTTCTTGCATTGCAAGAGACTATTTCTGCGACTCATTCCTGTGACCACCAGGTCTTACGACAACAATTTTATCGATGAGCCAAGGCTCCACAATAGAGTCTACAACACTCAGAGCATATTCAAAATGCCCTTAATATCCTATGGGACAAAAAACTAATATTAATCTAAAGAAATGCTTATTTTATAACTCTAGATCTCTCTTTCTTGGGTTTTCTTTTTCTTTTGCATAGTGCATCTCTATAATCTAAACAAAATTAAAGCAATTAAGGATTAGCCTGAACTTGCTTCCACCAAGAATCTTGAAGCTTTTATGCGTTTGTAACCTATTACGAATGTTTTATTAGGAACTTTAGTACTGTTTTGAGTTTTGACTCCTATCACGAATTACATCAAGGATGAGAATTTTCGTTAGACTATGTTTGTGTCCTTAGCCTTTCAAGAAATTAAAGAACGATGAAGGTCTCATTTCTAGGCATGTTGATCTTTCCAAACTGTTCAATATAGGCTGCGATGCTTTTGGGGTAGAAAATCAAAGATATCCTTAGACAAGAAGGGCATAATATTGTAACCTCATGAACTTATCTGCACTCTAAACATGAGATACTTAGATGTAGACAGAAAAGAAGTTGAGCGCTAACATGCTAGGCGGGTTGAATTTCTCTAAGAGTACACTTTTATCATGCAACACTAATAAATGGTGGATAATCACTCAAATGAGTCGTAGCCACCCTATACAGGATGGAAACAACCATAATTGTATTTCTACACCTTCAGGATCAGTACTCTATGTATGATTTGAGACATCCAAGATTGAAACTGCCATGGTTGGGTCAACTTGTGAATTGGGGTGGTTATCTATTCAGGAGTTCACACTTAGATTTTATTGGTCATCCTTGAGATGAGACCATCCTTGGATAAGACGTTGTTAGAATTATGTCATTGTGTTGCACATGCCATACAACCTATGCAACCAAACAGAACATTTCAGGAGTACACACTTAGATTTTATTGGTCATCCTTGAGATGAGACAACCCTTAGATAAGACATTGTTAGAATTATGTCATTGTGTTGCACATGCTATACAACCTATGCAACCAAGCAGAACATGGGTATGTACACAACACTATAAATTCCTAATAAACTATCGGAAAATCTTAGCATGAATTTTGTTTTACGACTTCCTTAGACAATTGAAGTCATGCTCAATTTTAGTTGTTGTAGATAGGTTTTCTAAGATGTCCATTTAGTTCTTAATGACAAAACAAAGAACACATCTTATGTAGTATAGTTATTTTTTAAAGAGGTTGTAAGAATGCATGAGTTATCCATTTCATTGGTGTCAAATAAATAAATGCCAGGTTTGTAATTATTTTCTTGAAGAACTTATCAAAGTTTTTTGAGACCCAGCTTAAGATTCATTTGCAGTGTTTCACCCATAAACTGATAGACAAACCAAGGTTGATAATTATAATTGGTAAACTTTCTTTGATGTCTAGTAGGAGATGAAATCTAAGGTTCTGTCTTGCCTATTTTTATTTGCCTATAATAATTCTGTAAGCAGATCTACAGGAATGAGTCTCTTTAATACAATGTGTCCAAAGCTTGTCACCTATAAGATTTTGTTTCATTACTGACCATTTCTTTACCTGTCACTTTTCACTATTTTGAGGTGTTGAGAGCTTTACTAACTGTATTCGATATATTCATAACAGTTAGGAGTAAAAATGTATTGAGTTGAAGTTTATAAAAATATGTAGATGCACAGTAGAGAAAAGGGTACAATTTAGGTAACTGTCCTTATCTATATTGTCCTTAAGCGCCTTTTTAAAAGCTTCCTTAAGAAAATCCATGTCTACTCAACTAGCTCTTTTCGCATTGTTGGAAAAATAAGTCATTGTTCTTTATCGTTGTTTGTTAATGAATCAAGTTAATAAGTCGAGCTTGCTAGTGTTTGAACTTGTATATTTCATAAAGGAAAATAAAGTGAGCTATTATTGAATTGTGCATTGAATTTCTTCACAAATATTTTGTTCGTTTACAATCCTAGCTTTTTCCCTCTTGGCATGCTCTCTAAAATTTAGAGGGTTATTGACACAGAGAGTGATAGCTCTCCTTGGAAGAGCTAGAAGATACTTGGATTTTTGATATATGAAAATGCATGAATCATAAAAGAAAAACTACGACAAGTGACTTTCGACATATTTATTGAATTCAACAACAAACTCTAGAATCATCTTCTCTAGAGGCATTTGTTCATTGCCTGGTTCGCACTTATGTGAGGATTCGTAACATTAGACAAATCATTTGGATATAACATCAAGCTAATCTTAAATTCTCAAAACTCACAAAGAGGGAAAAATGAATGATGGAGAAATTACATTGGATTCCTATCCCTTATATAAACCAAGAATAAAGACCAATTCTTCTTGGTATCCTTACCCTTTTATAAACCAAGAATATGACAAATTCTTCTACAAGGTGATAGCATATTCCAAAAAATATAACAAAGTTTTTAAAATTTTAAACAACATTAAAAATTTAAATCATGGTTTAGAAAAAATCATAAGTGCATTGAATAGAGGAATAAAATAACCCATCAAGTCTTGTAACGCCTCACATAAATATGAAGTGGATAACCAAGAGTGCCCTTAAAAAGATGATTCTAGAACCTAATTTTTAATTTTAGCAAATTTGTTGGGAGCTATTTGTTATAGTTATGTTTCTATGATCCTTGCATTTTTATATTTGAAGGAGTGCTTTCCAATGGACTAAATATCTCAGAGTGCTCCTATGGGTAGCTAACACACTTTGTCGATAATCCTCTTAATTTTAGTTATTGGCTATGATTAGTGAGTAAGAGCTAGCACCAAACTATATGAGCACTAATTGTGGGGAAATTAACAAACAAACACTAAGTTTTGAATATCCCTTTGATATGATATCAAGTACTACACATTGAAAAATATAATATCCAATTCAGGTGGTAAGTCAATGATATAAGCATTAGGGCTTATATTTTTTACAATTCAAAAAGTGTTAGGCAATTTTTAAAAATATGCTTAGGGTAGATGTAAATAAGTATATTGTTTCCAACATTGTAGCAGCCACATGGTGAGATCTATATTTTGATGTATGACAAAAGAGTTTAAAGTTAGGTTGCATATGTTCTAATAGGTGTGTTAAGTATGCAGGTGCAGGAAACTTGATAGGATGCATTTAGTTATGTAGGGACTTGGCAGGATGCACACAAATCTCGTGGGATTTGTTTGCTGACTTGGCATGACCAAGGTTATTTGGTTTGATGGATTGAGGCCCACTATAGATTGGAGAAGGATGGAATGAGACATTTGAGGGACCGCAAGACAAGGAACATCGAGGTTGCAATGTTTATGATAATCGGAGAAAGGCAAATTACATAGTTGAAGTGTGAAGGATTGCATGAGAAGCGAGTTGTGGATTTGGTATATTTGAGGGACAAGTAACCTAGTGGGAGATGACCTTGGAGGCGATAGTTGAGCTGCATTTGGTAATTCTTAAGGGAGTTATGAGAGTTAGGTGACTTGGATTTGGGATTCAGCTAGAATTTTCCTTAGGTGCAAGATTCAATTAAGAAATAATATATTTCAAGGTTATAGTCATTGTATCAATCAACTCTAAGTTGACTTTAGTTGATCAATTAGCTTAGTCGACTGAGGCTTCATTTATTGTGCTCAAAAAGCATTGTTCGATTTTTTATCGCGCTTAATTGACTACGCTCTCGACTGATGTACTTTTCAACTGAATTATTGCTCGAGCTTTAAATATTGTGTTGTTACATAGGATCTAGTGGAGTTGACTGCTGTGACATGGAGTCGATTGATTCAATATTGAGTTGACTGTATCAAGTCAGCTAGAGACTCAAGCCTGTGAGCTTATACGGACAACTGAACACTGTCGGAGTCGATTGGAACGATGGGGAATGCACTAAGGGCAACAGTTGGCGAAGATTGATACTACATAGACCAATCTCCGGTTAACTGATAGTGTTAACTCACTCAATTGACATTAATGTAGTGCGACTGGTGGATTTTATCCATGATCTCTTGGAGGGTTATAAAAGGAGGTGCAATGGGGAGCTTGACAAACAAGCAAAGCTAATATTCTTTGAGATTACATAGCTTCACTTTCTCTTGTATGCCTTTTGTTGTTTAGAGCTTAAGCTTTATACGTTCAAGATCATACTTTTACTTGTTTACCTTACAGTTGCTTGCTGATTTTATTGATCCTTGCAAAATTTTGCTTTTGTAAATGGCTTCTCCGCTTCTGGAAGGATCTGAAGAATACAAAATATAGAAGGTTTGCGAGGGATGACTCACTTTAAGAGTCCATAAGGCATGGAGTAGGAACCAAGGGTTCAACCATGTAAATTGCTTTGTTAGCAATCTTTGTTTCTTTATCGTGTTGCTTTTTTAGAAAGCCAATTTCCAGGTCAAAAGCTATTCAACCCCACCACTTTGTGGCATAAATGTAATTATTTAAGAACAAGGATATTCTATGTCTCTGATACTCTTACTCTTCATTTGTGCCCTTCATGTCAATCTTAAATACTGACACTTGAACATTAACTCATCGCGTGGGCACCATATCTTTGTAGCCCACGTGTGGATCCTTGGATTCATATCCATGTTGGATACTCATGCTTAATAGTCTTTCTTGAATTCAAGTAACTAGTTCTCTACAATATGAAAATACTTTTGGCCATTAAAATTGCAGTGTGCACTAATTACTTTTCTTGTATATGTTATGTTGTAAACCTTTGCAAGTTGCAATGATCTTGAATTCTCCAAATTTAAAGATGATAAAATTTCTTTGTATCACATTTTGCCTCTCTTAGTAGTGAGAACCATAACTGTTTAGGTTCATCTTTGTACATATATAATTCCTTATTTTTATATTATTATGTTTTTGAAAAATCCTTTATTTTTTCTACTAGAAGTTGTGGCTGCTAAATGTGCTTGTCATATGATCTCGATGGGTCTCAATTGTCATTGTGAATTTGGATATCTATTAAGGTTCATAGCTTTGAAGAGAGATCATCTTGGCTGTATAAGTGACTATTTAGCTACATTTGGAAGTGGACAACATAGTGGCCTCAACTGACCACATACATACAATTGACAAGAAAATTTGATCTAGTTTATTTGAACTGGTTTTAGACTCAACTAAATTTCCTTAAAATTTATCCCTTTTGGTACTTATATAACTTGTAGAACATATTTATTGTAAGTAATAAATACATTCCATATTATTTATATGCTTTTTAATGTACACTATCTCATCTTCTATATTGTTGGTTAATATGGATTCTTATATTCATGGGGAAGTATGAACTGGATGTATTGATTAATATATATTATTGTATATATAAATACACACACACACATGTAACCCACTTAAGCATAAAAGCTTGCCAAGTTTCATAGTTCATGACATTTTTTATTTATATCTGATGTCTTATCACGTCAAATAGAGTATATTTATTTTAACTCTATTATTTTTTATTATAGGCATTATCTGGTTATACCTGTTAAGCACATACCCACAGTGAAACACCTCTATCGAAGTGCAGAAGATCATCAGTTAGGTAGGGTTCTTGGTTTATAACATAAACCCCAGAGCTAAAATGGAACTCTTTCTCAAAATATTATACTCATCTATGGATATTTAGCATCTAGGAAAATGCCAGAAGTTTAATAATTTACTACTTTGCAGTCAATCACATGCTGAATGTGGGAAAAATCCTTTTGGAAAGAGATGCACCTCAATCCAATTACAGGTATTATCCTAAAGTTCTGTACTTTTTTTTGTTTGTGTTACAATACTGCCTTCAATTAACTTCAAAGTCTATGTGATGTCCTACCAAGGCTGGTTTTCTTTTACTCTCCAGAAGTAACAAATAAAACAGAAGAAATGAGTTAGACGCCGCTAGTGCCGTTGGTAATACTTAGGTCTAAATTGTGGAGAAGCATGTCTCTTTAAATTTGAATAGTTTAGGGATAATTACTCTTAAAGAGTGGACATTCATGCTACTCACGAGCAAAAATATATATGTGGTAGTATGTAATTTTGGGACCTAACTGTGATTTATATATAGTGAGTGCACTGCTTTGTGCAACATTATCTTTTTCCCATCATAAAACCTCATAAGAATGACAAGATACAACTTGGGTAATTAGGAAACTTCCTCATCCTTATTGTTAAGCAAGGGAAAAGTTCCAACATTGGCGGCACTCAAGATTGCAAATTGACAGGGGCCTCATTTGCTTGACCACCCTAATTGTTTAACTTCAATCTATCTCTTCTTCACGCACAGAATTCCTAGAAGGAAACAACTGGGTGAACTATCAGATGTAAGGTTTCAGTTTACATGATTCTGTTTATTAATAGTTCTACTCTTCCAAATAACTGAAATATTTATTGACCATTGACTGTATAAAGGTTCTAGTGATTGTATATCTGCTCTCTTTAAAGTGATAAGGTTATAATTCTGGAGTTGGATCATAATATAATATTCCATTTACATTTAGCTACCAATTGCTTAGCTAATAAATGGGAATGATGATAAAAATGGAACTTTGAAAGTAGCAATACCAAAGTGGATATACCTTTGTGGGAATTTACCCTATTAGTTTTGTATTTCTAGGTTTGTGAAGCTGCATGGGTAGTTTTTCCATTGATGCATTGAGGCCAATTCTATACCGCTACAAGTAAATAGAAAGATTCGTGTCTGATCTCACCTAAATCACCTCATTTTTCCCTAGAAGAAGAATGATATGTCAGTTGGATAGCACTGTTAGTATTTGATGATCTAAATGCCATGGAACTATTAATATGCTTTATCATAAGGGCCCAATGACTGTCGTTTTCTCTTTAAATAGCCTAATGACCAAGTGGAGAGTGAATTTACAAAGTTAGAATAGTTCATGCATCTTCGTTGCTGATTTTACAGATTTGGCTTCCATCAGCCACCGTTTTATAGTGTTGATCATCTCCATCTTCACTGTCTAGCACTGCCATTTATACCGAGGTATATTAGAGAAATATATTCCTTACTTTCTTCAGTCTTCCTGTAATACTTCTCAGGTTCTGTGCACTATAACTTGTACCTTTAAGTTCTCTTTTAACAGCTGGAAACGTATGAAATATTCTTCGGCGGGTCCTTTTGGCTTTCTTGAGGTTGATAAATTGTTGGCCAAGCTCAGGCCAGTGTCAGAATCGTCCTCACAGGTGTGACATCAAATGCACACCAGAGGATATTGTTTCATAGTAAACAAGGGAGAGGAGGCCATCACCTACTCACTGATACGAGGGAGAGGAGGTTATCACCTATTCACTGATATGCTTTGCTGTTGGGATATGGTATTATTATACTCCTGGTGAGCAGTTCTCTCAAATTTGTACAACACTACCAATAATACAATTCAATCTGGTTGTTTTATTGGTTTTCATATCCATGTTTTGTACATCACCAAAGAATCTTCTCATGATCAATGATTTTTCACATGTTTTTTCTTGTTGCTTTTCTTCTGCAGTACATCCTTTTTCTTGTCATTCATTGTGTTTTTCATTAGTTCCTTCTGCAATTGACTATTATGAGAAAGGTATTATCCAGGAAGAATATGTTCAATAATTTAGGTTAGTTCCTATCCCCTCTCTATGTATAAATGACTTCTTTGTACTGAAATTGCAATACCAGAGGGTTAACAACTTATGAATTAATTTTTAACCAAAGAACAAGTTGGGACATAGTTTTGAGTATATTACTATCTTGCGCGACAAATCATATCCACCGTCGTTGTTGCTCTCGTCGCGTTGTCCGACCACCGTCGGTCGACGATGCGCCAGTCGGTGCTTCGGTCGATCGAATTCTCGGATGAAGTCGAGCAGTCACCCCCCACTGGGCGGACACTAGTCCTTCCTTGGTCGGTCTCCGATCATGGCCGCGTCAATTGTAAATCGCGATCGAGAAAATTGTTCGATCCTTCCTCGAACGGTTCTGCGATTTAATCAGAATTCGATCGTGAGATCGCGATCGTGTGGAACCGTTAGAGTGACCGAATTCCGTTGGATTCCGACCACTATGTTGAAGTACAATATCAGATGATGAGAAGATGGTTTGGACTTGAGTATATAAGAAAGATTATATGATTGTATAATAAGCGGTACAAACAAGCTTTGTTATTGGTATTGGTATCATTCATCAGTATGCGAGCGAGGGATCTTGATTCTTGGAACATATAGAAGAAATCTTCTCCTCCCTTGAATTAAAAATGTTTATGAGGGCCAGTTCCTGTACCAACCAGCCCAGGCTGAGACCAAGCCGCTGATACCCAACGTGACCGTATGGTTGCAGAAAGGATTAGGCTCGATGTCCGCCACTGCAATCACAAAGTCCGCCACGTTGGCCGCCACCGCCATCAGTCTCATCACCCTGTCGCCTCTGAGCCGCCTCACGTCCTCCTCCTTCGCCGCCGTCGCCTCCTCCGCCAAACCCTTCTTTATCATCATGGCGTCCATGGCCACGAAGAAGACGTACCCCAGCGCCTCGCCGAAGGCCGAGACGTAGCTCATTCGGCGCGCCAGGTCGGCGTCGAGCACCCCGACGCGCGAGAGCCAGAGGAAGTGGTCGAAGAAGAAGTAGACCATCTCGCCGGCGTTGGCGAAGACGGCGAGGAAGCGGAACAGCGGGGTGCTCCCCGGGCTGCGCCGGAGGGCGTTGAAGCCCGTGAGGAAGCGGCCGGAGCGGAAGGCCTTGCGGCTGAGGCCGGAGGCGACCTCCCAGCTCTTGGCGCGGCGGGCGAGGTCCGGGCGGGAGGCCGCCGCGTGCCAATGCACCAGCTTGGAGACGTACTGGAAGGTCTTGACGAGCTTGTCGATGCCGTCGCGCTTCGCCAGGAAGACGACGAGCTTGTCGACGGTGTCGTTCATGCTGAAGTGAGGAAGGGAGAAGAGGCGGCGTTGCTTGCAGCAGCGGTGCTGTGTCTTCTGGATAAGGAGTTTTGAGTTCCTGGCGAGAAGCAAGGTGGGGATGGAATTGTTTTGTCTTTCTCTACCTCTCGCTGGTGGCTACCATCACTCGTTGAGACGCTTTTAGCCAGTCCAGAAATTGATGAAGCACCGCGATGAGATCCACGTCCCCAACAAGGAGACGTGGACCTTTAATTGAAAATTTTTACACTACTAGTGCTTATTGTTGGTGCAAGAAGCACTAGGTCTAACCTTAGAATTTTGATGTTTGACAATACACCTAAGTCTGATCAGTTTAACCAAGGGTTTATCCAAACAGGACATAATATTTGGATGTGAGTGAAGTCTAATTAGGTCAGTTTGACCAAAAGACTAGCAAAAAGTCATAGTTGAGGATAGGCAAGAAAATTCTAGTTAGAGGCTAGGCAAGGAGAAGTCCTAGTTGAAACTAGGCAGGGAAGTCCTAGTTAGGAAATGCTATGTAAGAGGAAGTCCTAAAGTTGGAAGTGGTCCTAGTTAGAGGCTAGGAAATGTAAGTTCTAATTGAAGGCTAAGTCCTGATCTGAAAAAATGGATAAGGAAGTCCTAGTTGGAGGCTAAGTGGTCCTAGTTGGAGGCTAGGAGAAGTTCTGATTTGGAGGATTAGGTAGGGAAAGTCCTAACTGGAGGTTAGGCAAAGAAAAGTCCAAACTGAATGTTTGGCAGGTGAGAAGTCTACCTAGGGAAGTGACTAGTCCTAATTGAAGGTTAGATAAGAGAAAGTCCAAATTGATGTTTGGCAGGTGGGAAGTCTACTTATGGAAATGACTAGTCCTAACTGGAGGTTAGACAAGGGAAAGTCCAAATTGGATGTTTGGTAGGTGGAAAGTCTACCTATGGAAGTGACTAGTCCTAACGGGGAGATAAGCATGGGTAAACCAGTAGGTTAGACCTACATGGTAAGGCTTAGGTAAGTCTAATAGGTCAGATAGACTATAGATAGGCTTAGGTTGTTTGCGTGTTTGTATGCTTATCTTGCAGGAATCAGAAGCTGGAAGCAATACAAAGGAAGCATAAGAGGGTCACACAGAAGCATTCGAACCAAATCGGGGTCAACTCAGGTCAAACCTTGAGTTGACTAGATCCGAGCGCCTGAATGTTATTCGAGGCGCCCTTATGTGTTCCAGGCGCTTGGATCCAGAAGAATCAACCCAGATAAGATCGAGGAGATCGGATCGGATCAGATCTTATCCAGGCACCCGGATAAGAATCTAGGTGCCCGGAAGGGGCTATATAAGGGGCCTTAACGTGAAGCACCAGGACACAACTTCTCTACGCCTCATTTCATCCTGTGGTGCTACTGAAAGCGACCAACGCCTCACTTGTGCAATCGAGGAAGTTTCAGGAGGAGTGTGTTGCGCTTAGGACTTTCAGATCGGCTTCACGGTGTTGTCTTTCTTGTTATTACAGTCTTTGTTTTTTATATTTTATTTATATATATATTCTGAACTGTAAGATGAGTTTCTCCGCCTCCGAACAAGGTTCGGAAAGGAGACTACTAGTGGACGGACGCCTCCCGTACATAGGCCTTGGACGTACTAACCTTGGGGGGTTAGGAACCAAGTAAAATCTATGAGTCCCTGTGCTTGTTTATCTAATTTTGCTGCTAAGTTATCTTTAATAGAACGAACGAACAAAAATGAATAAAATATAAAGCACACGCTATTCACCCCCCTCTAGCGCACCCCACAGATCCTACACTTGCCAAAACCTTTAGCTAAGTCTAAGTCTAGAGTCAAGTCACTTCTTAAGGAGGTCAAAGACTTTAAGGAGAAGACTAACTTTAACTCTTCAATTAAGAACGTTCAAGGTGAAATCTCAACTCAAACGTCAAAACTTGAAGAAGAAAATTCTATTTTGAAAACCCAAGTTAATGAGTTAAAGTTATTATTGGAAAAGTTCACGTCATGATCTAAATATTTAGATATGATACTTGGATCTCAACGTGCCATAAACAATAAGACCGGACTTGAATTTAACTCAAGTCAACATCATGTTTTATATGTCTTTATTAAATAGAAATCGAGTTGATTGTGCTAAACGTAGAATGACTTGGGTTCCCAAGTCATACTTAGTTAATCAAGTAGGATATAACTCATATTGGATTCCTAAACAACATATTCATAATGTGAATTAAACTCATGTTAAC
Organism: Curcuma longa; assembly: GCF_044706935.1. Taxonomy (NCBI): domain Eukaryota; kingdom Viridiplantae; phylum Streptophyta; class Magnoliopsida; order Zingiberales; family Zingiberaceae; genus Curcuma; species Curcuma longa. The sequence continues at coordinate 10,575,097 of NC_133875.1, read as the reverse complement.
TCTTGCTCAAATCTAGGGGGAGTTAGAAAATATTTGAAAACAAAACCTCCAACTTAGGCGGAATTGAAATTAGTTTAATGTTTTTACATAGACTAGGATGCTTTTCATATGTCAGTTGCTTTCACATATTAATTATTATTTATATATACTTATTTACTTATATACTTGTTTTTAAAATAATATACTCATTTATTTTTCTTTAAGTAGAAATGGACTTAGCCTACAATCTACCATAAATTACATAAGCCCATAGGTCTAGGCAGTCTTGATATCTCACAAACATATTAGGACTAACTATTTATGTATTTATGAACCAAGACTAAAAATCTAAATCAATCACATAAAGTGACCAACTCATTTAAGGCTTATGTCTCATAGATAGTCAAGTTGGAAACAATTATTGGACATGTCAAAAGGTTTTCAAAATTATTTTTAAAATATTTATTTTACATAAAAATTATTTTTGGTTGATTATCTTAATTAATTTATCTTTAAGCTTAGACTTTCGTCAACTAAAACCAATACAAATGACCTAAATTTAATCATTATTAGACTTCATGTTGGATTTGATGTTGATTACTGTTTGTCTATTTTCAATTGAACTCATCAGTTAATTTCTTATTTAATTCAATCTAGTTACTTGATGTTTGGACTATGTTAGATTAACTTTGACTTATTTTGACTCTAACTTTCTTTGCTATGCAATCAACTAATCACTTTAAGTCTAGTTAATGTTTACTTATTGACTTCAGCTGAAATCTATTTGTCAATGCTTAATATTTATTTGTTGATGCTTAGTTGACTATGATTGATGCTTACTTATTGCTTACTAGTTAACTCAAATTTGCTTACTTAATGTCTGCTTGTTTACTTTATTTTTACTTTAGTGGTTGACTTACTTTGACTTCAATTATTGACTTGCTTTCACTTCACCTATTGATGTTGGTTGACCTTACTTTGACTTCAATTTTTTTATGTTATTTGATTTTCAATTGACTTCATTTTTTAATTAGTGCATGATCTATTATGCTTAACTATAGAACTGTGAAACGAATTAATCCATGGTAGGATAGAGCAACCCACTAAAAACTCATCATATGGCAGAATGGGGCGGGCCGACCCAACTTGGCGAATTGAGAAATCTCTAACCCAACTCAAGACGTGAGTCGTCGGTTAGACGGGCCAACCCACATACTAGTTAAAAAATAAAAAATATTAAAAATATTAAAAATTTTAAGTTTGGATTATAATTTAAATTGATTAAGTTGAAATTTTTAAATTTGAATTATAATTTTTAAGTTTGAATTGTAATTTAGACGGATCAAACCCACTAATTCAGTGAGTTTTCTATTTTAATTTTAAAATTTAAAATAAATAAATAAACTTTCTCAATCCGTGGACCAACTCAAGCCCACTGCGGGCCAATCCACACGAGTCGCGGGCCTAAGCGGGTCAATCCATCTGAATCCATTTTAAAATGGGTTGATAAAATTTCAATCCAATCCGTCTAAATTACTTAGTGGGGCAGATCAACTAGATGGGCTAATCCAAATTGATGACTATACTTAACTACTATAAATGATCTCATTTTATGTTCATTGCATGCATAATTTTAACCTAAAATTTTGATTTTTGAAAATCCAGTTTTACAAAACTGAAACTTTATTCTCAAATCCATTTTTATGTATGAAATAGGAGGAGAAAAAAGTTTTCAAGTTTTTAGTAAAAGTTTTAAAGTTCTAAAACTAAGTTTTATTGAGGGGAGAAAAAGAACTAAATATTCTATTTCGAGAGAGAAAATTTTAACTTTCATGCATAAGTGCATGATTGCATAAATGATTGCATTTGATTTCGTTCTGGGACATAATTAAGTTGGTTATGATGAAATATAATTGTAGAAGTAGATAATAGTTTGAATTTTGGTGAAATCGAGACAATGTCCTCCTCCGTCGTTGTCAATTACAACTTCTTGATTTATTTCCTTACAGATGGTTATGGGCCCGTTGGGGTGATAAATTTCACCTTTTACAGAAATGATTGCATTTGATTTGTGCATATGAAGACTAACTTTAAATTTGATTTTCAAACAGAAGTATTGATACAACACCACATCAAACCTATATTTTGATGTTTGATAAGTTTAAAATTAGGTTGTTTGTGGATCTAATATGTGTACATGTGAAGGTAACTTGATCCTATTGGTAGGTCAGATGACCAAACACACTAGGCAGTAGAAGTTTTAGTGAATTAGCATAAGCTGGACCAAACACTTAGAAAAGGAAGCTACTTGATGTTCTAAACCACCAAAAGGTATTCGACAACCATACGGAGATAAAATTAGACAAATAAAGTCGAAAACTTTCGGATGACCGAAATAAGGTCCGAGCTACCTTAATGTCCGAGCGACTGGAGGAGATTCCAAACAATCCTAAGGCGTGATGCAACGATTTAGAGAAGATAGTCAAGAATAAAAGTTGATCATGCTCCAGGCGCTTAGAAGGAGAGATGACTAAATGTCATTGAGTCATCCTGATCAAGAATCCAAGTAGATTATGTTTGCAGCTAACATAGCTCTATAAATGATTGAAAAGACTTTCAAGTGATCAGATAAGAATATGTCACATCAATATTTAACAGAGCTCTACGTCTATTTCCAATATTGAATTTTCAATCCTCAAATCCTTTCTCGTGATACTGTCGTCTGGACGGTCAAATGAGTCAACTCATAACGGGGCGGATCAATCCATGACAGACTCATCATATGATGTGGCGGGATAGATCAATCCACCAACTTGATAGGTTGAGAAATCTCTAACTAACCCAACTTAAGGCGGGCCACGGATTAGGCAGACCAATCCACGGGCCTATTAAAAAATATAAAAATATTAAAAAATTTAAATTTAAATTGATTAAATTAAAAATTTTAAGTTTGAATTATAATATTTAAGCTTGAATTGTAATTTAAATAGATCAAACCCACTAATTTATTGAGTTTTCTACTTTAATTTTAAAATTTAAAATAAATAAATAAATTTTCTTAACCCGCGGATCAACTCACACGAGTCGCGGGCCTAGACAGTTCAATCCATCTGAATTCATTTTAAAATGGATTGATAAAATTTTAACTCAATTCATCTAAATTACTTGACAGGACGGATCAATCCAACTGATCTAATCCAACTTGACAGCTATATCCAAATGCTCTCCAAACTTATATATATTATATATATATA
>NC_133875.1:10566934-10571764 GCF_044706935.1 Curcuma longa | reverse complement strand
GGTTGATTTGAGATTAAAAAGTTGAAAAATCAGAAAATAGTATGGTTATATTGTGGTTAATTAATTTCATGAACAACAAGATTGAAGAAATTTTTTTTCTATACGAGACAATGAGAGAAATTTGAGAATAGTGAGAGAGACTTATTTAAAGAAGTAGAATATCTTATAGTTGCTCAAAATAAAATTTTTTTTTTTGATATATGTGTGAAGTTGGGTAAGATCTACCAAATATATAGTTGACTTGGTGCGTGGCCAAGGTGGTTAATGGCTCGAGGTCCAAATAGATCGAAGAAAGATAATATAGATATTTAAAGGACCACAAGACGAGGAGCATCAAAGCACGACCAAGCCTAGGAGGTGAACTATGTAAGTGAAGGAGTGAAATATGACATGAAGAGCAATCCGAGAGGTGAGTAGCTTGATTGGAGAAGACTCAAGGCTTGGAAAGATTCCACGAGAGATATGATCAGAGTGACTTATATACAAGGGGTGTGAGTAGATGCTAGCTTAATTAGGATGACTCAATTGTAGATGTGCTTGCAGTCAAGGTGCCAATTAATTGGTATGGGAAGCTGATGTGTGTGATTCGTATTTCATTTTTCTATCTTATTTTTCTTTAGTTCCATTATTACGTAAGCATATTTATATTTACTTCTAGCATTATCATGCATTTCATCCATTTAGTTCAAGAGATTGCTTGTTTGCAATTGTATTGACAAGACACAAAGATCTCAACAATTGGATGAAATCGAAGAGGGAGGTCCTCACCACGACCATGTACCATATGAGGAGGCAAGGTGCACAACAGAGAATGGAGGGACACCAAAAGGAAAACACGACCTAGCCATGCCAAGCTCTACCAATTCCAAGATCTCAACATAGGGAGCAAATGGCTTGGTCGTGCTCTCCAACATGATCGTGGCACGCCAAACCTTTTTCTCCTTAAATAAACGGATTTTGTTGGAGATCAAGCAAACTTCCAAAGCTATAAAAGGAATCCAAAGGCTCCAACCAAAGAATATCGAAAAATATAAGGGTTTGTGACAAAAACCATTGGGAGAGCCATCTTGCGAGGAGGCAAAGATTGACTCGCCGCTAAGGAGTAATTGAAGTTCTTCTGAAGACATCGTTGAGTTTTTTCTAAACCTTACTCTTATTTCTATTTGTGAAATAATGTCTTTAGTTTGTAACTCCATCACTATAGAGTAGTCTCCCTAATTTTAGGAATATGGAGTAGCTTGATATTTTGCTAGATGAATAAATGCATTGGTCCTTGTCTGTTTATGACACCTACGATTTTGTGATCAGTTCTAGTTCGTATTTTTTTCCATCCATCATTATTGTTGGATTTGATTTAGATAGTAATCCCGTCGGGATAGACCAAGAGGTGAACCCTAATCGTAGTCATTGCATATAAACATACAATTGTATCAAAGGAGAATAGGAGATGTACATATTGGCACTCTAATTCTCTAGTCTCTAGGACCGACTTGAGGGTTCATATCATGAAGTAAAGGTAACATCTAGAGGTTCGTGGAGATCTCGTGATAGGAGCATCTCTAAAAGTGACTCTAGTAAAGTTATCATTAAAGTGGTTAATTCTCTTTAGACTTTTATGATTTGTCACGGAACTTAAAAGGTCTATCCTAATCCATTCTATAAGTTGCAATTGGGACAGACACATCAGTATTTTCATTCTTCTCCTTATCCTATAAGCACATCTAATCATCTTGGAAGAATTCTTTCATAAACGTATGTCAAGATAAAAGACACTGCATTCGTCAACATTCATCATTATGAAATTGAAATCCTAAGATTCTCTCTCGAGCTAAGCTTTCTCACAATTTTCTTTCGATCACTTTGGTTCTTTTCAAACACACCTTTACTCGACTTTCTAGATAATCGCTTTCGCGAGTATTTTGGTACTCAACACACAGTCCCTAAGAACAATACACTTTTTATTACCTAATGACACTGTGCACTTGCGATACTACAAGACCCATCAGAAGTTAGTCAACTAGTTAATACCTCAAGTGTTTTGACATATTGTGGTTGGACTAGTCAAGTGGTGTATTAAATCAATCGATAGTGAGTAAGTCGATTGATGAACTAATCAATTGATTGATAAACCAACATCTAGATTTACTTGAAGCAACTCATATAATCCATCATCTAGAGGTAGACAGTCTTCCCTCTAGTCATCTACCAAGTAAATTCATAGAAGTAGATCTCCCAAATATTCATCCTATTTAAAATTTAAATCATGATTCTCTTATTATTTTTTTAAATGCATGTTTTACCACTGCACACACCCCCGGGCCCCGGGGCAGACAAATGGATTAAGTGTTTCTTTGAGTAATTAAATGGTTGTTTATCTCTAGATCTTCTTACAATAAATAAAACTTACTTTACAAAATAGAAAATGAAAAAATAAAAATAAACACATCAATGGGTACCAATTAAGAAGTTTGTTTAGAGAGTAATTGAGTAGTGATTACACAAAATTAATTATAAATATTACAACAATAACTACAAGACAATAGTAATTGAGTGATTATATATATTACACAAAACAAAATGACAATCAATTTAAGTTCGATCTATTTCGTCCATTTCCAGAAGACATTGGATCCACACTTGTACTTGTCTTTGCCCTCACACTCAATCTCCAAGTCATCGCTGATGAAAGGCACTTTCTGTATATATATATATACATTCCCAAACGTAATTAATTAATTAATTAATTAAGAAAAGCTTAATTAAACTTGTTAATTAATTGAGTTAATTACCTTGTGCTTTGCTAGGTCATGACAGCCAGTGAAGTTCTCAGGAAACTGGCAGGTTCCGAACTGGACTGTGTACGCGCGAGCAAAGTTAGCATTGGTTGTCGCCGACCTCTTCTTGTCGTTCAACTCCTGCATGACTTATATGATTTTTATTATTCCACTAGGTGGAGTCGGCTATATCAATAGATTAAAACATGCATGATGATTGATAGACCTTGTTAGCTTGGCTCCTTTCCAGGTATTCATCGAAGACGCTGGCGTTCGCGGATGAAGTGGTTGTTGCGGAGGCCAGGAGGGCAGCAGCGAGGCCGACGAGAGCAGCCCTTCTTCCTTCCCTCTGCGCGTCCTCTTTGGCAGCCGCTGCTCGAGCTCGCTGGGCTCGGATGACGGGCAACTTGAAGGAGGAGGAGGAAGTCACCGGTGGGAACGAAGGGGCGGCGACGAGCTTTGGGGGTGAATCGGAGGTCCCGGGGAGGGAGTAGGTGCAGGCCAGCAGGGTGGAGTTCATGGTGGTGGTGGCCATGGCTAGCTAGGTAGCTTGTGGGTGGAATATTGCAATGCAAATGACGAAGTGTGAAGGCATAGATGGAATTGGGAATATTTTTGTTGCTATTTTTGTTACAGATTTACAATGAATTATTTTTGTCACTAAATTTCATCCTTAAATTCATTTTTTTTTGGGTAGTGTTAGTAGATAAAGAGTCCATGTACATCAAGATCAATAAGACATATAAGAACTCTCTAAGGTAAACTCTTAACATGTGACTTGTTTTGTCCCCGCGGTAGAACATTCAGATTGTTACCCAAGCACCCACGGTTCGATCCCCAGCTACGGCGTATTTGCAAGAATTTTCCTTCAAATGGAGATCGCAATCAAAGGATGCTGGGCATCTGAGTTGGCCGCTGCGTGCGCTTCCCAATTTACCCTGGTGACCGGTGGAAAACTTCCATAGGGCTGGACCGATCACCCCAGGGATTGAGTCAATACGACTAACTGGGATTATTTTTTTTTTAACATGTGACTTGTTTGAAAACAACATGTATTTGGAGCATCGGTAACTTTCTTACTTAAGCGATGATTTATTGAGAAATAAATATTTTGAGGTCAAAGTCAATGTGTTAGTCAACTAATACTTATATTTAGTCAATGAATATAGTTAATCAATTAAGAAATCAATTAACAGTAGAAAGCTTACAAACAATTGATTGATCATAGTTCACTTGACTAATATCTATTCAGTCGATCAAACAATCGACTAAAGATAGAAATCTTATGAACAAAATAGTTCTATTTCAAGATGAATAGGTTGATAGATCAGTTGTCTATCGACTAAGTAGTTGACTAAAAAAATGATAAATCTTAGTTAGCTTTATTGACTATTTTTGAGGGTAACCGGTCCGGTCCTATGAAAATTTCTTACTGGCCACCAGGATAAATCGGGAAGTGCACGGTGGTCAACCCAGACATCCAACATCCTTTTATTGCGCTCCCTATTTGGAGGAAAATTCTTACAAATACGCCGTAACTGGGGATCGAACCGCGGGTGTCTGGATAACAACCTGGATGTCCTACCGCGGCACCATTGCCCCGAGGACAAAACTGTAGTGGGTAAACTTTTTATAGTGATCGGCTCCACCGCCGAAACGGTCCCATATCAGAAAACCCCCTAAGGTATTTTTTTGAGGCACGGTACCACTATGTTGATAAGAGCATACTGCCTCAACAGCACCTCAGCCAACATGTACGGTATCACTATGTTGATAAGAGCATACTGTCTCAACAGCACCTCAGCCAACAAATACATGTTGCTAAGACTTGAATCGCATAGCACCTCAGTCAACAAATACATGTTGCTAAGAGGATTCAAACTCAAAACCTCAAGCAACATATGTCTCATGCTTACTACTTGGGATAAGGTACTTCAACAACTAAAACTCTATTATGAGCATACATAATGTTTCTATTGTAATAGTCAATTAAAGTCTACTTAATCAATTGGGAATTGATTGATGATGAAGTAGTCAACTAGATCAAGATAGCCTG
>NC_133875.1:10545405-10566834 GCF_044706935.1 Curcuma longa | reverse complement strand
GCTTCTGTATCGAAAAAGTTGAACAGTTGTTTTATTTCATTAAGAATAGTAACTTTCTGTTATTTTAAGAATATTCTTTTTTAAAATTTATCTATGTGAATTTCTATTTAGGATTTAATAATACTAAAGTAAGTAGCATCCCTATATGTAGGAAGGGGGGGGGGTGTTACAAATGGTATCAGAGCAGGTTCCGCTCTTTCGCCACACTCACATCAAGCATCAATCCTGTCGCTTTTCAAGTAAGAAAGTATACTTAGGCTTTACTTTCTTTTATGATTAGTATGATTTTAGGTTAGACAAGCTTATGATTATTAACCTCAAGAATGATGCTTAAGTCAATCCTAGCTATTATGATTAGCCTAGAAATAAAAGTTTACTTTGGTATTACTTGTCATGTATGAATAGAAAGAGATGGCTAGAAGAAGTGCTAATACTGAGCAGAATGATGACCTCAGTCTCTGCGAGATGAGAGACCAGATAAGGGACCAGAGTAGAAGAGATAGAGGTCAGAGAGCAAATGTAGAAGTACCGCCACCAGACTGGATGCAAGTAGTCACTCAGCTTCAGCAACAGGTTGCAGAGCAGCAACGGATTATCAACACCTTAACGGCTAATCGACAGGATAACCCTGCTACTCCACCAGTTCCACCTCCTGCTCCATCGGTTCCACCAACGACCTCGACGGTAGTAAGACAGGAGGCTACCTCATCCAGTGGCAAAAGTTGAAACCAGAGAACTTTTCTGGTACTAGTGAACCGTGGGATGCGCAAGCATGGCTCAAAACTGTGGAAAGCATACTGGAACTGTTGGACTGGCCGGAGAATGAGAAAGTGAAGTGCGCATCTTTTTGTTTGGCCGGAGATGCAAGAATGTGGTGGGAAAGAGTGAAAGCTAAGAGAATTGTGAATCAGATGACTTGGGCAGATTTCGAGACTGAGTTCCTTGACGAGTTTTTCCACATGAGAGTTTCCAATAGGCACTATGACGAGTTTACGGAATTTCGACAGGAGGACTTATCCGTGGAAGAGGCTGTGAAGAAGTTCAATGGACTAGCCAGATTATGCCCAGAGCTAGTTAGCACTGAAAAGGAAAGGGTAAGACTGATGCTTAAGATGTTGCGATCTGAAATAGCCCTGAATGTGGCCAGCGGAATTAATAGACCCCAAACCCCAGAGGAGCTGATTAGCAGTGCTTTGATCACTGAGCACTACTTGAACAGCATAAAGACCAACAATTTGCAACAGAAGCCAGCATCAAGTGAGAATAAGAATTCTGGAAATTCGGGAGGACAGAGGTATCAAGGTAACCAACGGAACTGGAGGGGAAGTAACAATAGCAATAAAAGAAAACATTGGGATCAAAAGACTTCAGGAGGCAACTCAAAAGGTGGCTCGACGAACAAACAGATTAAATACCCCATGTGTTCTAAGTGTGGGAAGACGCACTTTGGAGTGTGTCGTCAAGGCACAAGGGAATGCTATGTATGTGGTTTGGATGAGCATATGACCAGGTCTTGCCCTACCAGAGCAAATCAACCCCAGCAACAATCCAATCCCTATGGAGGTGGACCTGCTCAGCTACATCAGATGCAGACAGCACTCGAGGGACCTCACATCAATCAAGGAAGGTTGGAGGCCCCATCAGTCACGACAAATGCTCGAGTATTCGCCATCACCAAAGAAGAAGCAGCCAATGCCTCTACAGTGGTCACAGGTCAATTACTCTTTTTTAACCATCCTGCTATTATATTAATTGATACTGGAGCAATGCATTCTTTTATATCCCTGCTATTTACTAAGAAATTAGACATACTTCCGGATGTTCTAGATCTTAACACTACCTTCAGGGGAAGTGTTGACATCTACACATTGGCTACGTGCTGTGCCGGTTAGAATTTCATAAAGAGAACTTTATAGTGATTTAATAGTACTGGACATGCATGATTATGATGTTATCATGGGGATGGACTTTCTGAGTAAATACGGTGCCTCCATTGAGTGCCGGAAACGGAAGGTCGTGTTCCAACCAGAGGCAGAGTCTAGATTTGAGTTTGTCGGGGAACCAAAGGAGAAGACTAAGAAATTCTTATCAGCTTAACAGGCTCAAAGAATGTTAGTTAATGGAGGTTTTGGGTATCTAGCACATGTGGTCGATACTAGGCAAGAAGAAGGACAAAAGATAAAAAGATGTCCGAGTGGTTTGTGACTACCTTGAAGTATTTCCTGATGAATTACCGGGATTAGCTCCTAATAGAGAAATTGAGTTTAAAATTGAACTTATCCCTGGTACCCATCTAATCTCAAAGGCACCCTATTGTATGACCCCAGCTGAACTGAAAGAGCTTTAAGAACAATTACAGGAGCTGCTCGACAAAGGATTCATTCGCCCTAGTCACTCCCCATGGGGAGCCCCAGTTTTATTCGTAAAGAAAAAAGATGGGTCTATAAGAATGTGCATAGACTATCGAGGATTGAACAAGGTAACAATAAAGAATAGATACCCTTTGCCAAGAATAGAGACGCCCCAAAATAGATTTGTCACGCCCCGGGAGACGGCTGCCCTTGAAATTTCGACAGCATCTCCCCTGTAACAATTCACTTTCCCTGAATACAAACATAATAAGGCCTACACGACCACAATCCACATATATATATAAACTGTAACCCGGAAACTCTATTAGGATAATAAAGTTCACAACCGAAAACTACAAACATGCCCCACTAAACCAAACACATACGAAAATTCACAGGAAGTAGAACAGTTTTTGACACAATACGACATAAAACGCTTCCTGACACAATAGACTCCGAAAATGTAAGCAAAATGAATTAAGGAAATTTCAACTCGAAGCGGGACTAGCAGCACGGCTCTCCAGACAGACCTCAACCTGAAAAGATAAAATCAACGGGGTGAGCTCAATGAACTAAGCGGATATCTAACAGATATGTACAATAAGCTAATCTAGCAGTAATAATTATACTAGTACAGTAATAAATACAGAACTGAACTGCTGAAGAAATTAAACTGTACATACCAGAATCATATAATACCATAATGACAATAACCCTGCGAAGATATAATATCACAATCACAATGCATAATATTTCCTGTATGTGCATGTCAATATATACAACGAGCAATAATAAATGCAGCAAGCAATAACAATGCAATCCATGCAATATGCACATGATGGAATGTCCTATCGGAGTATACCTATCCTCCTACCCCAAGGCCTATGGGGGAGCAACGCTCTCATCTCCTCGTCATAATGCAAAGGAGGAATCCTTGTAATGCTACCACGCTATGGTACTACTACCTCTGGTGCGGCCGAGCGGAGCCCTAATGCTACCACGCTATGGCACTGCTACCTCTGGTGCGACCAAGCGGAGCCCTGATAAAACAACTGCACACCCTCCTGATGTACCACTATCTCATGAGTGGTTGTGTGTGCAGATCCTGTACTAGCGACGGGCTCAGACTGCAACTATCAAGGAGGAGCCGATGATCGCTAGCATGCAATCATGCAAGAATGATGCATGACACTAATGCACGTAATAATAACCAATCTATGCCAGTAACGAAACAGTGTAACAAGGAATGCATACCATATGTACCAAGTAGTAACTTACCACAACAGGAATAACGCATAAATGTTATTACTAAATCTAGCAAATTATACATATCAATAAGACAAATCTAAAAAGATAAGTCGAGATACCCATCTTCCGTAAATAGTCCGTGTCAGAAGAGAACTTGTAGAATCCAACAGTCAAGGTCCTGCCAATTAAAACTTACAACGCCACTAAATACCATAATATATTATATTCTACAATAAGTCAAACCCTAACCTAATCCACGGTTAACCTTAACTGAATCCAACCAAATCAGATCCATCAATGGATCCAACCCAATTAGATCTATTAACAGATCATATCCAATAACAAACAACCGAACCGAACCTACTATTCTCTAACTAACGAAATCCACAATGAATTAACGAAAACGCATTCAATGAAACCTATAACCTTCAACAAATCTAATCCAATCTAACTAAAGCAAGACATTAAGCCTATCCTACAAGCATCTAACGATCCAACGGAATAGTGACATAACAACCAATTAAATGCTAACTAATAATATGGAAAGTTAAACACCCTAAATTGCATTAACAAAGACTATGAAAACCTAAGGGGAATTTAATCAAATATGTGGCATGCATCACCTAATTCCCAAATCAAGGCAGCATTTAACTCTTACTAGCATCGGTTCAATGGTTTACCTCAAAGGGATGCGAAACCTAAGTCTCCTTGCCCTAGCTCAAATCACGGCGGCGGTGGCAGGGCTGTCAAACGCCCACCAGAATAGAGGAAACCTACTCCAAGCCAAGGGGTGACGGCAACGGTACACCTTCGGGCAGGGAAAGGAGCTTGCGGCCTGAAGGATGTTGCAGAGCAGGGGAGCGCGCGACAGCAGCGAACACACGGGCCAGTGGTCGGCCTTCTCCTCGCGATGGCACGATCTCCTCCGACGGTTGGAGGCCAAGCTTCTCCTCCGTGCTGTGGGTGATAAGGGCGTCTTCGATCGGCAGCGTCGGCTTCACAGGCGGCAGAGGGCGGCTGCAGCAAGGAGGAAGAAGAGAGATTCGGCTTGGCGACGTCGAGCTTTTGCAGAGGGTGATCGGGATCGGGCGGCTTCGGCGGCGGTGCTGAGCAGGGCAAGCAGCGGCTGACCTTTTCTCCTTGCGTCGGCGGCTCGGGCGGTGTCTCCCTGCAGAGGCGGCAGCGTCGGGCTGAAGAAGGGCGACGACAGAGGAGGTGCGGCGGCGGTAGACGGTGAAGAAGGAAGGAGGCTTCGGCGTGAAGGTGTTTCGGCCGGATTTCCTTTTATAACGAGGAGTGCATAGTAACCTGAACCGGTTTAATCGACTAATTCTAAACTAACATCGTTAAACTAAGTTTTTATCGGCTAAACCCAATTAAAACCTAGGGTTTATTAAAATTATTGAACCAGTTACTATAACGAATCGGGTTCAACTTTGATTCGCTTGGTTCACTAACCAAACGACCTCCGATTTGATCCAAACAAGTTTTGTTGGATTCATCTCTCCAAGACGAATCTTTCCGTCTAGTTTATTTTATTAAAACCTCTTTCGGTTCGAACCAAACCAACTTGGTTCGATTTGGTTCAATCTTGGTTCGTTTGGTTCACTAATCAAACGATTTCCGATTTGGTCTAAACTAATTTCGTTTGATTCGTCTTCGCGAGACGAATCTTTCCATCCCATTTATTTAAAATAATCTTAACCTAATTCTAGGTCCAAACTAGTTAACCTAAATGGTTTGCCTAATTTAGATTTCAACCCACTTAAATTCAAACTAACTAGGGCATGGTCTTTAATTGGTTAGTTCTAACCCTAAAATTTCTAGGATATTACAAGATTTGCGGTCCAGTTATCATCAATTAAAGGTCAAGGAAAGTGATGTGTCAAAAATTGCATTTCGAACTAGGTATGGACACTACGAATTCGTGGTTATGCTGTTCGTAGTGACAAATGCCCCTGCAACATTTATGGATTTAATGAATCGGGTATTTAAAGAATTTCTCGACAAGTTCGTTATTGTCTTCATAGATGATATTCTTATTTACTCGAAGTCTCTAGAAGAACATGAGGAACACTTGAGGATCATATTACAGACCCTTTAGTAGAGAAAATTGTATGCAAAGTTCTCTAAGTGTGAATCTTGGCTTGACCGAGTAGCCTTCTTGGGTCACGTCATCTCAAAGGATGGAATTATGGTAGACCAAACCAAGATAGAAGCGGTCAGTAATTGGAAGTGACTACAGAATGCCGGTGAAATCAGAAGTTTCCTTGGGCTAGCAGGATACTACAGAAGATTCGTGGAGGACTTCTCGAGAATAGCTTTACCATTGACGACTCTTACTCGGAAGAATAGAAAATTTGAATGGACGGAGGATTGTGAGAAGAGTTTCTTGGAATTAAAGAGAAGACTGACAAGTGCCCTAATTCTTACTCTTCCAGAAGGTAATGAAGACTTTGAGATATACAGTGATGCCTCCAAAATGGGACTCGGAGCGGTACTTATGCAAAGGGGTAAAGTCATTGCCTATGCATCTAGACAACTCAAGGATTATGAGAGGAATTATCCAACTCATTATCTTGAGTTGGCAGCAGTAGTCTTCGCTCTTAAGATTTGGAGGCATTATTTGTATGGAGTTTAGTGCAAGATTTATACAGATCATCAGAGTCTGAAATACTTTTTCACTCGGAAGGACTTAAATATGAGGCAACGTAGATGACTTGAACTAGTGAAGGATTACGATTGTGAGATCCTCTACCATCCGGGAAAAGCAAATAGGGTAGCGGACGCGCTAAGCAGAAAGTCTAGTGCTACTCTAATGTCTTTGTCGCCGCTATCCCGACCACTAGGGAAGGAGGTGCTAAACTTTGGGGTCGAAATCATTTCGGGACAACTTTCTACTTTGACGTTAGCACCAACATTGTTTGATGACATCGAGAAGAAGCAAGAAGAAGATCCCAGTATGCAAAAGATCAAGTAGGAAATTCAAGAGGGAAAGGATGCAGGATTTCGAGTCTCTGATAGCGGAGTATTATATCTTGGCAATCGTCTATGTATCGTAGAGGATCAGGAACTAAGATGGAAAATTTTGGAAGAAGTGCATGGAACCCCATATGCGATGCACTCGGGATCTACCAAAATGTATCAAGATTTGAAAGAAAAGTTTTGGTGGTCTGGATTGAAGAGGGGCGTAGCTAAGTACGCCAGCACTTGTCTGACCTGTCAAAGAGTTAAAGCAGAGCATCAGAGACCGGGAGGAATTTTGCAGCCTATTCAGGTTCCAGAATGAAAATGGGAAGACATAGCCATGGATTTTGTAGTTGGGCTGCCAAGGACAACCAATGGATACGATGTTGTCTGGGTGATCGTTGATAGATTGACTAAGTCGGCACACTTTTTGGCAATTAAGGTATCATACTCAATGGAACAGTTGGCTCAGTTGTATGTTAAAGAGGTAGTCAGACTTCATGGAGTTCCGAAGATCATTATTTCTGATAGAGATGGACGGTTCACATCACGTTTTTGGGAATGTGTTCAGACAGCTCTTGGCACGAAATTACGGTTTAGCACCGCCTTTCACCCCCAGACAGATGGGCAAACGGAGCGAGTAAATCAAATTCTAGAAGATATGCTTCGAGCTTGTACACTAGACTTTAAAGGGAGTTGGTGCAAATATTTATGCTTAGCCGAATTTGCTTACAATAATAGCTACCAGGCTACAATTGGAATGACCTCTTATGAGGCTTTATATGGAAGGAAGTGCAGATCCCCTCTATGTTGGCATGAAGTTGGGGAGAAAAAGAAAATGGAAAGGGAGTTAGGATTAAAGACGGATTTCGTCGAAGAAACTACTGAAGCAATAAAGGTCATCCGTCGAAGAATAGAGACTGCTCAGAGCCGACAGAAAAGTTATACATATGTACGACGAAGGCCACTGGAGTTTGAAGTTGGAGATTCTGTATTTGTCAAAGTGACCCCAATGAAGGGAGTAATGAGATTTGGTAAGAAAGGCAAGTTAAGTCCACGTTATGTAGGACCGTATACGATCACGAAAAGGATTGGCAAGGTGGCCTATGAGTTAGAACTACCTCAGGAGATGTCAGCTATCCACAACGTATTTCATGTCTCAATGTTAAAGAAGTACATCCCTGATGCAAACCATGTAATACAGCCGCAGACAGTACACGTTCAAGGAGATTTGAGCTATGAAAGTCGACCCATTAAGATAGTGGATCGAGAAATCAAAAAGTTGAGAAATAAGGAAATGTTGGTGCAATCTTGTCCCAAGCATTATTGGGTTTTAATGTTTGGCTAAAACATGTTTAAGTTAGGCAATGTTGGTGATCTAACATGTGTGAATTGAGTTCACAAGAAAGTCCAGGTTGGAAGACTTGGCAAAAGGTAATGTCCCGGAGGCGCGGCCTCTTGGCAAAGATGAAGTCCCGGAGGCACGGCCTCTTGGCAAAGGAAGACTTATCACGACGAAGCTGAGGGAAACGTCTCAAGCTAGTGCAAGAAAGGGTACGAGGTTTGTGGAAGGCGTTTGAAGGTTTGCGTCAAGGCTAAGGGCTGAAGAAGAAGCTGAAAAGGGAGTTTCAGCTTGGTCAGTCAACTGGAATTGTGATTCAGTTGACTGATCAGAGTATCAGTCGACTAGACTGTATTTTCAGTCGACTGATCAGAGTATCAGTCGACTGGACTGTAATTTCAGTCGACTGATGGTTGAATAAGTCACACACAGAAAAATCAGTCGAGTCAGAAGAAGGCAGTCGACTGGCCTATGAGCAGTCGACTGATATTCAAACGTTGGGCTAAATAAGGCAGCAATTAATGCAGATTTTGTAGTCGTTGAAGCCCATCAGTCGACTGGCCATGAGAGCAGTCGACTGGTGTCGAGAAAAGGATAAAAGGCAGTTGCGAGGTTGAAGAGATAACAAGTTCTTTTCGTGTACATTTTTGTGAGATCTTCAACGTTCTGTCTTGTACTTTTCTACTCTTCCTCCTAAACATATTTTCTATTCATAAGAGGAAGAGATCAAGTGTAAAGGTTTCTCCACCTTCAAGAGTTCTTGAGAAGGAGATTTTTCCATAGTGAAAAAGTGTGTGTGCGGTGTGGATCCTTGGATTAGTCACTTCTGCGGAGGTGGAGACCAAGTAAATCGAACGGGTTAGCATTGTTCTTTATCTTTCGATCTTTATATTTGTGCTTCCGCTAATCTCTGTGCAGAAAGATTGAAAAACGCTATTTACCCCCCTCTAGCGAACGCATCGATCCTAACATGAAGTCCCGCTAGTAAAAGTCATTTGGCAAAAATCAAAGATTTGAAGAAGCAACTTGAGAACGCAAAGAAGATATGAGACAGAAGTACCCCGAGTTGTTCTAAATTTCGAGGATGAAACTTTTATAAGGTATGGGAGATTGTAATCCCCGTAGTATTTTTCCTTATTTTTAGGACTTTGATTATATTTAGAATATGAGGAATTTCATTGGGAATTTTGTTATATATACGCAGCGAAAAGATTCGTCTCTCGAAGACGAATCCAACAAAACTGGTTGGGGTTAAAATGGAGGTCATTTGATCATCGAACCAAGCGAACCGCTACTAACCCGGTTCGCTACAGTAACAGTTTGAACCGCTACAGTAATAATTGGTCCGGTTCTTTTTTTCTTTTCTTTTTCTTTCTTTTCTTTTGGTTTTTCTTCTCTCTGCCGCTCGCCGCGTTCGCTCCTCACGCGAACGCGTGAAAACAGGGGATCGCGTCTCGCGATCCCGATTTCTCCGGTGACCTAGTCAGAGGAACGCGAGTATAAGAAGGGAAACCCTAGCCATGAGCC
The DNA here is from genome assembly GCF_044706935.1 of Curcuma longa. Lineage (NCBI taxonomy): Eukaryota > Viridiplantae > Streptophyta > Magnoliopsida > Zingiberales > Zingiberaceae > Curcuma > Curcuma longa. Next base: position 10,557,399 of record NC_133875.1, on the reverse strand, counting down.
GATTGTCTGCCGCCGCACAACCCTCGCCGCCACCTCCTCTCTGCTCCGGCGCACCCTTAATGCCGCCGCTCTCCGTCGTCGGAGAAGACGGAACCGCAGACGCCCAGTAGCTCGCCGCCCGCCACAGCTGCCATCTCCTCTCTGCTCTGCCTTCGCTGTTGCCGCGTGAGGAAATGAGCAGCCGACACCCCTGCCCTGTTCTGCCCTGTTCACGCGAAGAAGAAGACCACCTGGTTAATTAACGAGATTAATTAAATAAGGTAAGTGATTGATTAAAGGATTTTAATCTAGGTTAATTAAGTTTAATGAGGTATGGGTTTAATCAGTTTGATTAGCTAATTGTTGAGTTAGGAAATCGATTAAGTTAATTAGGATACGATTAGCTTGTTGTAGGGTTTAGACTCTAATCGATTTATGTGAAATAAAGGGGCTCACATACATCCGCGTGGAGAGCACTTCGACGCTAGAGCGCACGTAGATGGTTCTTGATTTCACCATCTTTACGTAAAAACCTCTTGAGTAGATAAGGTAAGTACACCTCACCTGCAGTATAAGTTGTTTTCATATTGTTCTTTCGCATGATTATGTTAAGCTTTCCATGACATGATTTCTGTTAAATATAAATGTATTTATATGTATGCTCTTTCCATGACATGATTTATGTTAGACATGAATGTATTTATGTGTTCTTCCCCTAGTATAATTCATGTTAAAATAGGAATATATATATGTTCTTTTCATAGCATGATTTAGGATTTAACCCTGAATATGTAAATTATTCTTCCTACTTAGGATGGAAGTAAAGCATGATAAATGAATGATGAAAGGACAAAACTATAGTAAGTGAAAGTATAATAATTTTATGATATATGAAGAAATTTAAGAGGCGGGTATCGGGCCAAAGGTTCGCTCACAATGAATTCTGGGTCAAAGGTTCGCCCATATCAGAGGAAAGGAATTCCAGGTCAAAGGTTCGCCTGATAAGATAAGTCTTCTGGTAGTATTCGGTGGCTAGCTACCCTGAGTCCTATCAGAGATGTGCGCATTGATACTCCGCTAGGGCTCATAAGTATGTTTAAGTATGTTTACTTATTTTTAAATGCATGAATTTTCAAATATAAAGAAGCTAAGAAATTTTCTATGCAATACAAGTATTTCCAAGTTCAGGTAGTTTCTGCTTAAGTACATGTCTTTATAATTACAAGTCCTTTCCTGTTTAATTACAAAAGAATGCATGTAATGATTTTCGTTGTTTTGTGAGATTAGGCATGTATTTACTAAACTTTGCTTATAGTTGCATTTCTTATATTGCAGATAGAGGTAAAGAAAAGCTTTAAGCGACGGAAGGCAGCAGGAGCAGTGTTCGATGTGTGTGGCGGCGGAACCGCGGATTAGAATAAATAAATAAAAATCTTACTTAGTAGTAATTACGTCTTTTATATTTTATATTGTGGTTATGACTTTTTACTTCTGCATCCTTGTCTCCGAGCAAAGTGGTCCTCTCGACTCTCGAGCATCATCGTGAACAAACTATACTCTTAATGGCATGTAATTATGCTATGACTAGTGTGTCTTAATCGGCTTTCTATTGTCTATCTGTGCTTTATCTATCAACACAAGTCACAGCTGTGAAGTTGTTGATGGCATTTATACTTCAGTTATGTTTTGCCTGCTCACTCTGCTCTGTTCTATCTCAGACTTTATGTTTAATCTGCAAGGTAATATTCTAATAAGTCAATCAGAAACTTTCATGAATATAGAGTTTCATTGCTTTGCTTGAGTTGTTTGACATTCTTTGATATGGAATTAGCTCTCTTAAACTTTTTTGATTGTAGGGTTTTTTGGAACTACTAAATAGGACTGAACATGTATATGAAAACCATTGGCTTGAAATAGTCCCTACTGATCTTCATCTTTCTCGACCGAAAATGACAGTGCTTCTAAAGCTCCTACTAACCGAGACTCTTATACGCCTATTCCGAAACAAATGAATGAACTCTAGAAAGGCTTTTTTAGCTCAATTAGCAAAGGCAGAGGCAAAAGTTCTATAGGAAAACCCTACCAAGCAAGCATAAACCTCTACACTACACTATGATATGATGCAAAGAATGAATTGTCAATAGTGGTCAATCTCTTAGTAGTGAGATTCATCATTTAAAATGTGGTCTAATTCTTTTTCACTTAATTATCATCCTTCTCTTCTCTTGAAGGGGAGTTTAGACAGTTGACACAACGATAAAATTATTACCATGTGACTTTAAGATTATAGGTTTAAGTCGTGCAAATAATTTTTTATATGCTTTTAGAAAAATAGAGGGGAAAAAACCATATAGTTAGTTAAACTTCTATGTTTTCTAATAAACATATAAATAGACTTTAATTAATTGATGACAAAATAAAATAAAATATTAATATTGTATTTGTCCAATTGTATATAATACTTATGTATATACATACTACCAAATAATAGTGCATTTGGATTGACACTTAATTCTCATAAATAAGTTCTCATGCTATACAGTCATAAAATAATTATTTTATTATAGAAGGATTAATTTTGAAAATAAATATCCCACTTTGAAAAATATTAAAAGGATAATTCATTTTATTTGCCATTAAAAAAAATCCTATTTTAGTATTACTCTAATAATTTTGGTTAAAATTATTATTATATATATATAATTAAAATTATTTTAACTCTATAACCGTTTTGATCAAAATTGATAAAAAGTAAATCAATTTGACTAAAATTATGTTATTTTTTTGGATAATTCAAGTGTCCAACTCTATGATCTGATCAATTTTAAAAGTGGATAGTCCCAAATTGTTATAGAAAATGTCTGATCGTGATCATTCGTGATTATTATGAAAGGAATATCCCCTCAATACCGTCATAACTCCACATCATTAGACTGTCAGGTCTTATAACTACTGGGCGACGGTGATGTGAATGTTTGATGGATTGAATTTGATTGTGACCGCCTGAGGAGATTTGACGGGCAAAAAGAGATTGGACCACGTGAGAGATTGTGACCATCAAATAAGATGGATTAGGGCAAGTGGTCGAGTAAATGGACGATTGGATAGGAATTCTGAGTGAGACGAACCTATCTGATTAAGTCTAGTCAATCAGTCAAATCAACTGGGTCTCTCCTGCCTGTGCCATGTGTCCGAATAAGTCACCGTCTTTTATTTAACATCTCGTGATCTAAGACGGGTCTTCGCGGGCCAATCATAAAACCCATAACAATTAAAATCATCCTAAAATTATTATAACAACTAGTTTATAATTATTACAACTATTAAACGCTTGAAATAGTAAATATATATATTTTTAATTTTAATATTAATTTTTTTATAATCCAATCTCTAAAAAAAATCTTAAATGATTTAATCGTAAATAAAAAAATAATTTTTATTTTAAATTTTTTTATATTTAATACTATAATTCAATCTCTAGATTTAAAAAAAAATCTTAATACTTAACTGTAAGTAAAAAAAATAAAATATTATTATTTATTATTCAAGATGCTCAGAATTTTTTTTTGGGCGATCCGATTCTAATGTCGCATATAATCGTGTATTTTAAGACCTGCAAGATATCATTTTATATATATATATATTTACTAATTTAAATTAAAACATTTAATTGTGAGTTGATTTTAATTTTATTAATCATTTCCGCCCACCTTCGCTGACTAATCGCAGTCACGAAACGTTATAAATTGGAATATAACACCTTCGCTACGCGGTAATGGTCTTGTCACGTCCGCAGAGTAAACGCTAGCGGCTGAATCGGAAAGGAACCCAGCTCCCGTCTCCCTCGGCCGAGAGAGCCAGACGCCTCCCATCGCCATGGACCACTCGAGATCGAGGCTCTTCCAGGACATGACCGCGCACCCGTCTTCCTCCACCAACGGAGGCGGCGGCGGCTCGAGGGGTCGAAGCGCCGTCGAGTACCCGCCGAAGCGGCAGGTCGCCGCCCCCAAGGCCTACGTCTCGGATAAGGTAAAGGGATCCGTCGAACAGGGCTTCCAGTGGGTCAAGGAGATGTACACCAAGGCCTTCCACGGCTGATGATGGATTGCTCTCTCTATTGGGGTAAGCAATTTAGGTTTTCGATTGCTATTCACGAACAAAAGGCTGAAACTCAGATATAGATTTTGGATACGTGGTATATTACTCGACTTTATCATCTTCTGGTTTCAATGTTAGTTCTATTACTTTTCTCTAATTTGTTTGCTTCAAAACTATTGTTTTCCCCTATGTTTGTAACGTTCTGCTTGTGTTTGCAACTGCAAATGTTCATGGATCTAGCTTGTTGAGGTCAATCATGCTTATTCTCTTCTTCATTTGGTCATACTAAAAAGAATAATCAGTGATAAACTTGTTTTTTGACTTTTTCAATTGATCCTCTTCAAGCTCTAGTATGTGCTTGACTTTCCAATATCATAGGCTTCTTTGAATTTAGATTGGCCTTGTGTTGTTGAAATTTCATGTTGATGATTCAAGAACATTGCAACTTTTGGTGCTTAATCTGGAGATTCTGGACTAGTCCTGTTCCTCATATGCTACGTATTGGATATGGAGTTGTGTTAATGATCAAGGCGCAAGAAAAAAAAAAGATAATCAATTCATAGCAAAAGAAAACAGACTTGATAATCATTGCCTTGCCAAGCATGAGATCCATCTAAAAGTTGTCCCTTAAAGGTGGTACAGATCAGTTACAACCATTTCAATCCCACGTGAATTAGCAATCACTTCTTTTTATGAGTGAATAAATGCAATTACACATCACAATTTCTACTAAATGAAAATTTCTATGTTGACAAAACTCTACTATAATCTTGATCTGATAATTTTATTAATAGAAATTTCATTTTTATTGAAATCATTTCGCTCAAAAATTATCTGTAGAATCTTCATTACAATAGAGTTGTTGGTTTTATTCTCTGTATTTATATATCTTGCATGGATTTCAATTTCCTAATATTTCAATTTTTTTTTTCATCCTGGCTGAGCGTCACATGAAACAGCTATTACTTTGACTTTGACCAAAATAAATAATAATTTTATTACTTTACTGATTTGGTACCATTGAATGCTATTCTTTTTTGTTTAAAGAAAATCATGAGCAGAACCAAGAAATAAAATGTAGCATTTAGTATCAAGTATTTCATACACACATAAATATGAAGAGTTGGTAGTATCCACATGGCCTGACCCACAAGCCCATGATCTCACTCTGTATTTATAAGGTAAATTTGAAAAACTGTCATAAAGCTATTATTTGAGATCATGTCTTAATGATAAAACTAGCTCGCTCAATCGCAAATCTTGATACTAGTTCATTAGGGTTTAGGGTTACTTACCAACATGGTTAATATGGTTTAGTAAGTTTGGCTTCAACTGGTGTTGCTACTTGGAAGATGTACAACATGACTTTCTGGCAATGTTTGGTTTTTCTCTTAAAATAGACCAAACAATGATCCAAAGATGCATGTCTCTTACTACCATGCTACTTGAGCAGTTTTTTTTTGTTGTTCCTGGGGTTGTTTTAGCAGTGGTGATTGCTTAGAAAGCAATTCATCTTGTTCGCTATGCTGGGTGTTACTGGTGCATTTGTGTCTTTCCCTTCCTCGACACAAAGTTCCTTATCCTTCTGCAACCTGCTAGCATAGTATTGTCTTTTCTTTCCTTTCCTTGTTTATTTGAGAGGCAAAGCTGAGGAATGATTCCTCTAATGCCCCTTATTTAGTTTGGTTCAAAGCAATGGATGAAATTTCTCCACTTAGCCAACTGGATCAGCCTGGTCACCGGGCGGAACTGACCAGTCCCGTCGGGCTATAAAAACACAATTCTGTTATTGAAACTGTATTCATTCAATTTAACTGCCTCATTTTCGAATGATCTTCATTGACTTGTTAACGTGCTGTATCTAGTTTGGTATGGAGTGGCTTATCTAACCAATGGCCTTGCCTACTGATTACAGGTCATAAGCAAATGCATCAGCTAAAGTGTAACCCCCGTAGTATTTTTCCTTATTTTTAAGATTTTGATTATATTTAGAATATGAGGAATTTCATTGGGAATTCTGTTATATATACGTGGCGAAAAGATTCGTCTCTCGAAGACGAATCCAACAAAACTGGTTGGGGTTAAAATGGAGGTCATTTGATCATCGAACCAAGTGAACCGCTACTAACCCGGTTTGCTACAGTAACAGTTTGAACAACTACAGTAGTAACCGGTCCGGTTCTTTTTTTCTTTTCTTTTTCTTTCTTTTCTTTTGGTTTTTCTTCTCTCTGCCGCTCGCCGCGTTCGCTCCTCACGCGAACGCGTGAAAACAGGGGATCGCGTCTCGCGATCCCGATTTCTCCGGTGACCTAGTCAGAGGAACGTGGGTATAAGAAGGGAAACCCTAGCCACGAGCCGATTGTCTGCCGTCGCACGCGTCGCCACCTCCTCTCTGCTCCGCCGTGCCTTTACTGTCGCCGCTCTCCATCGTCGGAGAAGACGGAACCGCAGACGCCCAGTCGCTCGCCGCCCGCCACAGCTGCCTTCTCCTCTCTGCTCTGCCTTCGCTGCCGCCGCGTGAGGAAACGAGCAGCCGACGCCCCTGCCCTGTTTTGCCCTGTTCACGTGAAGAAGAAGACCACCTGATTAATTAACAGGATTAATTAAATAAGGTAAGTGATTAATTAAAGGATTTTAATCTAGGTTAATTAAGTTTAATGTGGTTTGAGTTTAATCAGTTTGATTAGCTAATTGTTGAGTTAGGAAATCGATTAAGTTAATTAGGATACGATTAGCTTGCTGTAGGGTTTAGACTCTAATCGATTTATGTGAAATAAAGGGGCTCACATACATCCGCGTGGAGAGCACTTCGACGCTAGAGCGCGCTTAGACAGTTCTTGATTTCACCATCTTTACGTAAAAACCTCTTGAGTAGATAAGGTAAGTACACCTCACCTGCAGTATAAGTTGTTTTCGTATTGTTCTTTCGCATGATTATGTTAAGCTTTGCATAACATGATTTCTGTTAAACATGAATGTATTTATATTTATGCTATTTCCATGATATGATTTATGTTAGACATGAATGTATTTATGTGTTCTTCTCCTAATATAATTCATGTTAAAATAGGAATATATATATGTTCTTTTCATAGCATGATTTAGGATTTAACCCTGAATATGTAAATTATTCTTCCTACTTAGGATGGAAGTAAAGCATGATAAATGAATGATGAAAGGACAAAGCTATAGTAAGTGAAAGTATAAAAACTTTATGATATATGAAGAAATGTATTTTACTTTTAAGAGGCGGGTATCGGGCCAAAGGTTCGCCCATAAGGAAAGGAATTCCAGGCCAAAGGTTCGCCTGATAAGATAAGTCCTCTGGTAGTATTCGTTGGCTAGCTACCCCGAGTCCTATCCGAGATGAGCGCATTGATACTCTGCCAGGGCCCATAAGTATGTTTAAGTATGTTTACTTATTTTCAAATGTATGAATTTTCAAATATAAAGAAGCTAAGAAATTTTCTATGCAATACAAGTATTTCCAAGTTCAGGTAGTTTCTGCTTAAGTACATGTCTTTATAATTACAAATCTTTTTATGTTTAATTACAAAAGAACGCATGCAATGATTTTCGTTTTTTTGTCAGATTAGGTATGTATTTAATAAGCTTTGCTTATATAGTTGCATTCCTTATACTGCAGATAGAGTTAAAGAAAAGCTTTAAACGACTGGAGACAGCAGGAGCAGTGTTCGATGTGTGTGGCGGTGGAACCGCGGATTAGAATAAATAAATAAAAATCTTGCTTAGTAGTAATTACGTCTTTTATATTGTGGTGAATTTCTTTGCATGCACTCTCCAAATCTTAGTTTCAACTCCCCAATACATGATTTTATAAACTTACCCTTTCCCTCTCTCCTTCTTTCTCCCCCTTTGCTCACCACGCGAGCAGAACCTCCTCTCTTCTTTCTCCCCAACTGTTCGCGAGCTAAGGCTTCCCAGTGACACCAGTTGTCCGACTTTCTTCTTCTTCCCGACGACACCGGCGAGAAAGAAAGGGGCCACAGAGAGAGACCTTGCCGCCGGAGACAGCCGGATACACGCTGGAGACGAAGAAAAGCGTCGGAGAAGGAAAGGTCGTCGGAAGAGAAGAAATCACTGATGTGGTATTTTTGTATGGGAATTATTTATTTATATGCAATTTCCCTTTATTTATTTTTGTCACTTACACCGATCAAAATTAATTATTTATTTATTTACCAAACCTCTTTATTGTCGTCCTAAATAATACAGAGAGGTACGGGTCGTCTCTCTTGGACTGAATGATCGGATGTTTATTCTAGACTTGTTGCTGGGTTTTATTGTATTTTATTCATTCCTGACTCTTTACAAGATCCATTTATTGGCAATCAAATCCTATACATCAAAGTCAATCATACACAATTACACTATACTACAATCCTAATAAGAAACATACAACATAAACTATATGTTGGGTTGCAAAGGTGCAAACATAGTCCCACATCTAAAACACATGGGAAAGATCATGGGTTTAAAAGGATGGAAAGTATCTCCATTGGCATGAGGCCTTTTGGGGAGAGCCCAAGAACAAAACCATGAGGGCTTAGGCCCAAAAGTGGACAATATCATGCCATTGTGGAGATGTGGACATTCTTTAGACCCTACAATTGGTATCAGAGCGAGGCCGCTCTTCACCGGACTAATCGCCGGATGAGCCATGATCTAGACCTAACCATGTGGGGACCCTCGGGAAAAACAAAGGGAGGCTCAGACCATGAGGGACATGGTAGCCGGACCATGAGAAATGGCAGCCGGACCATGAGAAATGGTAGGGGAGCTTCCAGTGGTCCTTTGTTTGAGGGGGGGGATTGTTGGGTTGCAAAGGTGCAAACATAGTCCCACATCTAAAACACATGGGAAAGATCATGGGTTTAAAAGGATGGAAAGTATCTCCATTGGCATGAGACCTTTTGGGGAGAGCCCAAGAACAAAACCATGAGGGCTTAGGCCCAAAAGTGGATAATATCATGCCATTGTGGAGATGTGGACATTCTTTAGACCCTACACTATATTCACACAATATACAACACTATATAGACAACAAACATACAACATATACAACATGAATTTGTCATGCAACATATACAAACTTACATTCTAAATTACACATCATGTGTTATATAATGACATGCCTACCATGTATATCTACAATCTCATACAACCACATCATACATGTGCACATGAATCCAACATCTTACAATCATAGAACCGGTTCCAACAAAGAGAGCATTAGCAAAAATCCAAACAACCACAATTCCATTGATGGGAGCCAGTATACATCCCACATCATTAACACAACTACCATACACAATTAAAACTCAACAATACAGAATCCTTCAATCGGCCAACACTCTTAAAACATATTATCCACAATTTAATCAACAGATTTCATACAAGTCATTCAATTGAATCACTAGTGTGGGATCACAAAACCTAAATCATATAACCAGATTTTTTTTCAACTCAAACAACAATATCCAATTAAACAATCATTCCATTCTAAACTTCAAACAAAGAAAAGAAAACAGGGGGTTTTGATTAATTCGGCAGCTAACAAGCTACCAAAAGACAACAAACAAGGCTAGGTTGAAACTAGGGTTAGGGTTAGAATTCCTTCCCTTTTTGATTCGGAACACAGAACAGGGGATGATGAGGGAAAACGGAGGAGATGGATAAAGCGGCCCCGATCAGCTCCCAAGTAACAGCTAACACCAGTTCAGAACCAATCGCATCAACGTGGATGGAACAAGCGTCGCCGGAAATGGCCGATTCCGGCGAGCTCAGGTCGGGGAAGACAACGAACTTCGCCACTGCTTAGCCTTGCAAACTACAGACAAGTAGAAAACTAAACAAAGACTTACCTCGCGTCTTCGGTGGAGAAGATGGTCGAAGCATAGCCGGCGTCCCGTGCCTACTCCGGTGGATGCGAAGGATCAACGAGGTTGCCGGAACAATCGCTCACGGCCTCTCCCTTGAAGTACTGCCGGTCTTCCACAACTGGAGCAAACCACTCACAGCCGCCGAAGAACCGGAGGGTTGAAGAGGAACCACGCCGGAACAATCGCTCACGGCCGCTCCCCTGCGTTGTCGTCAGTGCTCGTGGATCTCTGTGGGACGCCAGCTACAGCTCGAGGGTTGATCGGAGGGGAGGATGATGGCGGTGGAGCGCACGACGGAGCTCGAAATCGCGGCGACGGGGAAGGAGATGAACAGTGGTGGTGTCGCGATTGGGAAACACTGTAGCTTCCCAATCGCGACCGAGCTCCCTTTGCGCGTTAACCCTAATTGCCCTTTTAACCTACCTTGATGAACCGGCTGACCGCACCACACTTGAACTCGGGCTCAACCTTGACTAAGTTGATTTAAGAGCTTGAAGCAATTTGGCTGAGCCAATTAAGAATTAGCTGGATCATTTTGAATTTGGGCTGATTGTAATAGAATGGGCCGGGCTGAGTTAATAGAAATAGGCCTGATGAAATTGAATTAGGTTGATTAAGCACCATTTGAACCCAATTTAGCTTGATTTTCCAATCTGATTGAGTCAATTGAATTCGATTTGAGTCCAACTCAAATCAGAATTGATTTGTCTCCAAATTGAATTTCCTGCAAAATAAATTACAACCAATTAATATTCATAAGTATCATAAATCAATGCAAATTACAATAAAGACCATAAATTCTTCTAAAATAAAGAAATAGCCCAAAAATCCTTAATTATGATGTGAAATGCGGTACAAACCGATCCAATCTAACCCTGATTTATCCGTAGAAAATGACACTCATCAATCGCCGGAGGGAGAGTATTAACCCTAGTCGACTACGTGGTTAGAGTTCGACCGTGATTTATGATTTAGGTTTGAAAACATGATAAAATGACCGTAGTCGACTGAGGAGGGTCTCCAGTCGAGTCCAAATTGCCTCTGTTCGTGGTCAGTCGACTGAGAATAAATCTCAGTCGACTGATGTGAGGTTATCGCGAATGCAAAGGAAAAATACGCAGTCGAATGAGGAGCGTCTCCAGTCGAATCCAAATTGCCTCTGTTCATAGTCAGTTGACTGGGAATAAATCTCAATCGACTATGGTCAGGTTTTCGCGCATTCAAAGAAAAAATACGCAGTCGACTAAGGTGAGGTTTTCGTGCATTCAAAGGAAAAACACGTAGTCGACTGAGGAGGGTCTCCAGTCGAGTTCAAATTGCCTCTGTTCATGGTGGATCTCACTCGATTTATACTGTAATTTCCATAATGAGTACTGAAATTTCCTTATTTTGTACTCAAATTTCACTTGCTCTTGGCATTCCCTTCGTGGTGAAATAATAATAGTAAGCTCACTCTTGACATATTTTTCTACATGGTTACCAAACCATATGTATGTGAGGTTGCCTCATGGTCATCATGTTGAAGGTCTCATCTGAACACTATACTCAAATCTTCTAAAATCATACTGGATCTCACTCGATTGATACTGTAATTTATACAATGAGTACTGAAATTTTCTTATTTTGTACTCAAATTTCACTTGCTCTTGGCATAACCCAAACTAGTGAAATAAAAATGGTTAGTAAACTCTTGACATGGTTTCCAACATAGTTACTAGACCATACATATGTGAGGTCGCATCAAAAGTAAAATAATACAAAGTAGTGGAAAAGTAATGGTGAGCTCACTCTTGACATATTTTCCTATATGGTTACTAAACCATGTACAGGTAAGGTTGCCTCATGGTCATCATGATAGAGGTGTCATTTCAACTATACTCAAATTTCTTGAAATCGTACTGGATCTCACTCGATTTATACTGTAATTTTCACAATGAGTACTGAAATTTCCTTATTTTGTACTCAAATTTCACTTGTTCTTGGCATTCCCTTCGTGGTGAAATAATAATAGTAA
>NC_133875.1:10486053-10545305 GCF_044706935.1 Curcuma longa | reverse complement strand
ACTCTCTTTGAAATAGAGTCTTTGTAGCAATTCATGTGGGTGCAAGCAGTGGCGGATCCAGACTAGTTTTTCAACCGGGACTCAATTTTTTTAATATATAATAAATATATATAAAAAATAAAAATACAATTAATAACGATAATAATAAAAATACAATTAATAATGACAATTAAAAGTACCTTGTATGAGGAGATTGAATATGACTGTATGAGTACAGAGCCAGTCCTGATTGCTAAGATGAAATTGAAGTTTACAAATCTGCAAACACCACAAATCACAACAACAACTTGAAGAAGTACAGTAAAGGTTAAGCATTCGATCATTGTGAATCTATGAATGTTATCATGAACTAATTATGAATTTAAGATTAATTCCTAAATAGGGTCTAAGCTTGGCAAACACTAAGGAATTCACCAACTATATATCCAAAAACCTTAGAAATACAATACTTATATTACAGTACCCATCTATTATCTTTAGGCTACGTTTGGTAAGGGGTAATCAGACTTGTAATGTAATCAGGATTACATTACAAGATGATTTACTTTGTTTGGTAACATTTTAGAGATGTAATGTAATGTAATTGGATTACAAAATAGGAGCCAAGATATGTAATCTGGATTACAAAGGAAATAGTATGTAATCCGATTACATTACAGATTCTATTTTTATCGTACCAAATATACCCTTCCACTTTATTAATAAAATTAATAATTTTATAAAATCAATAATTTATTAATTATAATTAATTATTAATTATTAATAAACTTAATTAAAATAATTAATAAAATAATAATTATTAATTATTAAAATAAATAAAAATAATAAAATTAATAATAATTATTATTAATAATTTAAATAAAAATTATTTATTATTATTATTAATTAATAAAATATTTATTAATTATTTTAATAATTTTTATTTTATAATTTTAATTAATAATTAATTATTAATAAAATTAATTAAAATAATTAATAAAAGTAATAATAAAATAATAATTATTAATTATTAAAATAAGTATTAATAATTATAATTAATAAAATAATAAAATTAATAGTAATAATAATTAATAATAAAATGATAATTATTAATTATTAAAATAAGTATTAATAATTATAATTAATAAAATAATTAAAATAATAAAATTATTAATAAATAATTATTAATAATTTAAATAAAAATTATTTATTATTATTATTAATTAATAAAATATTTATTAATTATTTTAATAATTTTTATTTTATAATTTTAATTAATTATTATTTAAACTAATTAATTATTTTAAAATTTTTTATTTTAATTAGTAATTAATAAATATTTTAATAATTTTTATATTTTATAATTAATAAAATTATTAATTTTATTAATAAAAATTATTAATTTTATTAATAAAAATTAATAATTATTAATTATTAATAAAATAATTTATTTTAAAGATAATAAAAATAATCTTTATTATTACATTTATTTTTATTTTATTTTAAAAATTAGGAGGGTATTATTGGTATTTTATAATAATAAAAATTAGATTCCTTTCTGAAAATAATGTACACCAAACACTGTAATGTAATCATTATTGTAATCAAAGATTACATGCATTCCTTCAACCAAACATAGTAATGTAATCAAGATTACATTACAAACTTGATTACATTACAAGCGTAATTACATTACGTCGTACCAAACGTAGCCTTAGTGATTAAGGATAACATGTCTTCTCCCATTTAAGCATCCAATTGGAACCAGATTTTTTTTCATTTCCCTCTGCAGTGATTAAGGATAACATGTCTATCTGTAAACTGAACCCCCTACATGTCACCTAGAGTTTATTGAAGTGACGATGCATAAATCTACAGTGCAAAACCTAAAAAGAGATCCTTTTGCCACAATATAATAAATTCCACCTATATCTGCCACAAAAATTGATTTAATACGCTTGCTGCAGGCTGCAGCAGAAGACCCCCAAAATTCAAAGGCCTAAATCGCCTACAGCAGAAGACCCCCAAAATTCAAAGGCCTAAATCATCCAACTCAAACCTCAAAACAAAAGATCAATAGAGCACGAACACGCATCCCACCAGCAAAACCATAACATTCAAACTATGATTCACCCTCCCGTAGTCAACAAACGAAATCAGGAAACGAAGCTCACCGTGAACGCTTCCAGCTTCCGAGGTCATCTGAAACGAAACCAGATTGATGGTCGCCGCGAAACAGAGGAAGGCGGAGAGCAGCACTGCTGGTGCGGTTCGGAGGACGCGATCGAGGGCGGTGTGGAGGAGGAGGAATGGAGGATGCGATCGGCGGTACGAGAAGCGGAGGAAGCGTAACCTAATCCAACTTAACCCAAAAAATTAGACCCTACTGCAACATAACCCAAAAAATTAGGCGGCCCTGGGCCGTCGGCCCGTCGCCCTGGGCCCCTGGCCCAGGGCCGGCTCTGCCCGCAGCGGCAACCGGCAAGGCTGTCGGAACTCGAAAGGCCGGAATGGAATAGCTCGGAGGATGGCGGAGGAGCAGCGACTGCAACTGCGGCTTCTTTGGCAGCCCCGCGACGATGGACCTCCTCCAAGGCTCCAAGTGCTACCGGGATCTCAGGGGGGGCTCAAGCCCCCCCTCGCCCCTGGATCCGCCACTGGCTGTGTCGTAACCAACTCAACTATGTTCCGGAAGCAAAAAGGAACCTCTTCGATAGTATATACAAAGGTTCAATCAAGATGCACTTGAAGTGCACCAGATTTGCTTGGAGCCTTTTGACAAGGTCTCCATGATTGTGACTTCTTCCGTTTATCATTTTTGGATAATTTACTATTCTATTTAAAATTCACCTTTTATTGGTTGTTTAACTATTTTTTTTAATTTATCGATTATTATTTTTATATAAATGACTGATAAATTGATAAAAATGATTAGTATTGTTTTTTCAAATTTAGTAGGCAAATGTATTTTGGCCGTTAATTCAATTAAAATTATTAATCAAATATATATTTATATATATCGACAAAAACACACTAATAAAAATATTTAAAAATTACAAAACAAATATATATTTAGTTGGTATGTTCAAAAAATTATTGGTTAAATATATATTTAACTTATATATATATATATATTTAAAAATTACCCACCATTATATATTTGCTCATTATTTTTTAAATATTTAACATCCATTTATTTTTAAAAATTATCTAGCAAATATATATTTGGTCGTTAGTTTTTAAATAAGTTTATCGGTCATTTACTTGGTCGGTAATTATTAAAAAAATATAGACTATAATTTTGATCGACGAATAATATTTTTCAACTATAGATTATTGGCCAAAGCCTAGTGAAATTTATTTGGTCGATAATATGGATTACTAGTAAAAAAAAGATTGTCGCTCATTATTATTAGCCAATAACCCCTTCTTTTCTTTTAGTGAAGTTAATTTTTGACCTATTTATCTTGAATTTCTTAATGTGAGACTAGATGGTCATGGTCGTAGTGTGTATAATACATTATTATATATATAGAAATGAAGATAATTATAAAACAATAGCATTTAAGAGGTTAGCATTTGAGAATTATTTTACTGTCTTTCCTTTGATTTCGATGAGATAAATAGTGAATGTTATTTTGATATTTTACAATGATAAATTTTAAAATTGAAGAATGATTATAAAAAAAAATTATTAATCTCTTTAGAAAATTTTAGGCTGCTAAAATATAATCAATTTACTGTCTACTGATGTGATGGTGATATTATATTACTTTAGAATAGATCATAATCTGAATCAAATAAAATTATGATTGATAATTTTAAATAAATAATTAAACTTATCGACGATAATCTCCAACTAAACGCCTCCTCAAATTATCTCATCTTCTTTAAGCAAAATTTGTCTGATGTCAATTATTATAATAAAATAAATATTTAATTTTAGAGGTAAAATTTCAAATGAAAGACGAAATATTTTAGCTTTTGGCTTTTTGAAAACTTAAACATTATTTGACGATTAAATAAAAATTATAAAAAAATAAAAGAAATGTAAAGATGAAGTAGAAAATTTGGATATCTAACGAATTACCGAACTGCGTCGGCTTTCTTATGCAACTTGAATAAATTCACAATTTTTTTAAATTTTTTTTCATATTTATAATTTAAAATTTAAAATATAAATAATAATTCAAACCATCACCCATAAATCAAATCAAACTGTTACTTGATTCCCATAATACTACTATATATGGGAGATATGAAATCAAATGCGTTATCAAAGTATTATCCTGAATTTTGATTGGATTTTTCGCAAGATGCAGGTCCATATGTATTAGTTTGTAAATCTTAAGCCACAGTAGTATCCAAGTTGCCGATGATTTTATTTCTGAGATGAAATTAATTTTGTGATCTGTGGTGCTTTGTATGGTCCATAGATGAGTATGTAAGTGTTGTGATGTGCAATGGCGGAGCCAATCTGGATAATTTATCCAGGCTGATTCGAACTTTTAGACTATGCCGACAGTATATCTCAGACTAGTTCTTAAATTTTTTTTTCTCCTCTCTAAATTCAAGATTTTTTCCTTCTCATCATCGTCGGACCACCCGGACTACAACTCGGGTACAACTAAGCCTGGCTCCGCCCTTGGTGATATGTGAATATGTGAGACTATGATGTTTAAGTATTAGTAGTATCATAAGTTTAATATAATTTCTTGTGTGATAGATCATATATGTGTGCTCAACTGATTGTATTATCTGGACTATGATGTTGAAGCCCCCACGGGCGGGGTCAGCTGGTCAGGGCATGGGTGCTTGCAGCATGAGGTGGGCGGTTCGAGGGCTCATGGTTGCATTTGCGATAACATCAATCTGTGCCATGTTTCCAAATCCCTCGGCCACCATGCCCTGGTCAGTCCCGCATTCACCGTGATTTACCTCTCCACAGATGGTCGGGGGGCCGATCGTGTGGGGCCGCTAGGTTGGCGGATTCCAACCTTTTGCAGCATGGACTATGATGTTGAACTTTTAATTATATATTTAACGAGTTTAACATCTTTTATTTTATCTATGAATCATTTTTTTCAGAAAAAAAACTGTAACTTAGATTCTTGCGTAGGCACGACGCCGAACCGCATTGCTGCTGCTCTCCCATGGATTCCACTTCCGCATGCGCACCGAATCAGGTTCTCCTCCATCCATTCTCATCCATGTCCATTGAAGACCTTCCCATCCAGCCTCGGCGCCATCCCTCTTCCACTTGGCCCATCGACGTACCAGCGCAACCTCGGGAAGCATGGTGGTAATTCCAGTTTCTCCGCACAGCGCCGCTGCTCCTCCCGACGGACAGACAGCCATTGGATGGGTACCCATCAGTTACGATACGACTCCGCCCGCAGGAACCCTCCCTGGCGCTTCCAATAGTCGTCCAGGAAACAATCTCCACTTGGGCCTTTCTCCATCGAACCCTTATGTGAACGCTTCCGCTGTTCCTACCAAGAGTTTGTATAAATTTATTTTGTCAACCGCTTATTTGATTAATGTTTTTTTTAATAAAATTTTGGTTTTTATTTTGTTTTGATCATTTGTTCCAGGCGCAACTGAGAGGATCTTAATGGTGCTGGATCGATGCGGAAGGAAATTGGAAGACAACACCAGGAAGGCTGCCATAATTGCAGGAAACGTCTGGCAGCATCGTATGTTTCTTTTCCATAGAGAAATCCTTGTTTTCTGCATATTAGGACAGTGTCATCCTGCAGTGGATGGAGAGACCAAAGCCACCATTTTGCATTATGTACACAAATGCAAGGATTAACTTTCTCTTCCTTCTACTCGTTGAGCACTGAGCAGTTAAGCAAAACTATAAAATTTATATTAACATGTATAATCATCTGTTCAGCAAAAAAGAAAAAAAAAGAAGAAGAAAGAAAAACAGATTTAAATTACAAAACTTGATGTAGCTGAACTTAAGTGATGATAATCTAGTTTGAAAGCAATGTCTCCATTCATAAATATTATGCATAATTTAAATATGACAACCATCATATTAGGCTTGTTTACAACACCAACAACCACAACAACAATCAAGCCTTTATTCCACTAAATGAGGTCAGCCATATAGATCCTTCGACATCATTGAGTTTGATTCCCTATTATATCCTCATTTGTATTTATCGTTGCTAATCAAGTGTTTATGGTCTTTCTTTTCCTCATGTAATGTGTATTTATTATGGTCTCACATCATCTAACTAGGACATTTATTTGTCACCTAAGTATATGTTCATATCATTTTAAATGTGCCGAGTTTTCTTCAATAGACACGATTTTGGCTTTTTTCTAATGTTCTCATTTCTTATTTTGTTGATTCTCGTATGTTCGCACAACCACCTTAATATCTTCATCTTTACGACTCTCATTTTTTGCTTGTGTGCTTAATTCATAGGCTACATTCATTCCATATAATATAGCAGGTACAACTATCATTTTATAAAAATTTCTTTTAAGCTTTGGAGGTATTTTCAATCATAAAGAACATTCTTCCATTTCAACTATCCTACTTGTATCTTATGTAAAATATCTCAATCAACCCTTCTATCCTTTTGTAAACATGATCCTAGATACTTAAAACTCTCATTTATAAGTAACTCGACATTTTCTATCGTAACAATTGTCTTGCTATGCCTAATAGTACTAAATTTAAATTTCATATATTTTGTCTTTATTCTTTTAATTCTAAAATTTTTTATTTCTAGTATTTCCTGTCAATATTTAAGCTTTACATTTACTCTTTTACGTATATTATTAACCAAAACAATGTCATTTGCAAATAATATATATCATGGTAATATATCTTGGACGTGTTCAATGAGTTTATCTATAACTAGTGTAAAAAAAATATAAACTTAGAGTTGATCCTTTATGTAATCTATTTTTATAGGAAACGCTTCTGCTAACCCATTTGAAGTCTTCATTATTGTCATTACATACTCTCTTTAATTGTTTCAATTTATGCTATGCTAACACCTTTATTTTCTATAATTTTTCATATAATTTCTTTCGAGACTCTGTCATAAGCTTTTTAAATCTTGTCTTAGGAATTCAACTTATCAGATTTAGTATGGTGTTGGTAAGCTAGTTCAATTGGTTTTCAATTCTTTGATCATATATTTCTAACTTGTTATAGCTTTTTATAAAGAGAAAAGTCTATAAACTGCCCTAGATATTACACAACATTTATGAAGTTAGTACTATGTCCTAGCATGCAGAAGCTTTTAATAAGATATCAAATCTTAACCATCATGGCTTGATTAATGTTTCTTACTTGAAGAAGTATGTAGACAATGTCTGATCACCTCAAAGTTTATTTCTACCTCTTGCTTCAACTGACATTCAAGATGGGTTATACGTTTATCGTGTTAATTATGTAGTGTAGCTTATGTCTATTGTGTCGACATTTTGATGCACCATCTTTCAAACTTAAAATAACCCATATTGAGATATTACAATGGATATGTGGCATCCAAGATCAGTTATTTAGCCGACTATATTATTATAGTTTTAAATTGATTTGGAAAGTTCAGCAAACATTTCTTTAATCCGTGGATCGATGATTGATCTTCCTACTTCCTTTGCTCTTGACAGTTAGAACAAGTCCTAACATCACAGATGCTGCCTTGACTAGGCTTTCCCAAGGAACCAAATTTTTTGCAGAAGGTGGGAGTGACAAAGTTTTCCAACAAACATTTGGATGTTTTCCAGGAGAACAACTTTGGAAAGTATATGCTTGTTATCTTTCTACTTCCATGGGTCCAGTGATAGGAATGTTATATATATCAACAGCTAGGGTTGCATTTTGCAGTGATCATTCTCTTTGTTATGATTCTCATAATGGGCAGCAACAGTGGGTATATTATAAGGTATACATCTAGTTTTCATTCTTTCTTGATACTGTGTTTTTGGATTGTTTCATTCATGCATTGTTCTTTTCGCATAATATACAATAAGCACAATAAGTATGCATCTGTTAAATTTCTTTGAAAGGAAGATATTCTGTGGCATTCATTATGGGATAAAAATTATAAGTGTATAAGACATGATAAATCCCTAAATCTAGAAGCGCCATTGTGGGACTAAATTTGCTAAACCTAATAATCGATTAACTCTAATTCTCTTAACATTGTCCCTCAAGCATCTATGCTCAGCTTGAAAGATAAACAAGGAAAGCTCTCAGAAGCAACACATGACTAGACATGATAATGATGAGCTCCAAATGATAATACTTGCACGTTGGCAAAACAAAACTGTGGCAACATGCAGACAACAATCTCTTTGACCTCAAATCAACATACACCTTGATAATATCTTTGGCCTTTGATTATCACACAGCTACTAATGTATTTGACTTTGGATCAGGACATTGACAAAGAGAGAGGATGAAGAGAGATGATGAAAGGAAATAAGGATGAAGAGAGATCTCAAGAGCAAAACTTTTGATTGAACTTCTAGTGAAATAGCATATAGAATAGCATGCAATATACTGAGGAAAAACTAAGTTAACTCAGGTTTATCAAATTGCTTTTTTTATAATTTTTAAAAAGTAAGCAAGTCTTGCAGATAAGGATTAAAGAAGTAAAACCAACCTAAAATCATTCAGAGGTTTATCAAATTGCTATTATTATAATTTCTGAATGTAAACAAATCAAGTGGATAAGGATTTAAAAAGTGTCTCAAGCATCATATTATTACAGGACCAACATTGTATAGTTCTCATCGAGCTCCCAAACTCTATAGAATATATGATTTAAGTTTAACGTATATTGAACTAATTAAGGATATGTATGAGGGTGTAATAATAAGAGTGAAAATTTTAGGCGGATTAACCGAAGCATTTCCTATAAAGATGAGGTTACATTAAGGATTAACACTAAGCTCCTATCTTTTTATACTAATCATGGACGAACTCACTAGACACATCCAAAATACAGTATCACGGTGCTTGTTGTTTGTAGATTATATTATTTTGGTAGATGAAACACGTGAAGAAGTAAATGCTAAACTTGAATTTTGGCGGAAAACGTTAGAAGTGAAAGATTTTAGGCTTAGTAAAGTATAGACAGGAGATGACGAGTTGTTTGTAACTGAGAGTTTTAAGTATTTAGGATCATTTTTGCAAAAGGATAGGGAGATTGAGAGATGTGTCTTATATAAAATACAAGCGAGATGGTTGAAATAGAGGAGAGCATCAAGTGTTCTGTGTGATTGTAAAGTATATCTAAAACTTAAAGAAAAGTTTTACAAAACAACGGTTAGACCCGTTATGTTAATGGAGCTGAATGTTGGACTATGACTTGAGTACATAAACAAAAGATGAAAGTTGTAGAGATGAGAATGTTAAGGTGGATGTGTAGACATACAACGATGTACAGAATAAAAAATGAAAATATTAGAAAGAAAGTCGAGTTGCACCTATTGAGGGAAAACTTTGAGAGATATATTTAAGATGGTACAGACATATACTTAGACGACCAATAAATGTTCTAGTTAAACGATGTAAAACTATGATAAATGTGCACATCAAACGAGGAAGAAGAAGATAAAAAAGATTTAATTAGTAATAAAAAAATAAGATAAAATTTATTTAAATATAAATGATGATATAATAGAGCATAGAGGCTAATGACGTAGAAGGATCTATATAGCCAATCCCACCTAGTGGGATAAGACTTGATTGTTGTTATATTCATCTTGTTTTGCATGACAATTTTCAGAAATGAAAATTACAACGGATCCTATCATGTCACAAGACAAGTGATTATCTAAGATAGCTGCAGTCATCTCTACTGAGCTCAGATGACTATGATACAAATGAGGATGTGCGTGTTTTTTACTGTACTCTCACCATTTTCCTTCAAATAGTCATCCATCAACTAAATTATCAACGACTTGAAGATGCCATCAGAACATGAAGACAGTTTTTTAAATTATTTTTCTTATTACATAAATTGATTTATTCCCTAACTTGTAGTCACACTTCTCTCTTATTTTATGCTTCTTCACAAATCATGTATAATTCTTCTAACTAACAATTAGCAGGTAGTTCTTCCTCTGGATCAGCTGAAGGCTGTCAACCCTTCTACTAACAAAAGCAACCCTTCAGAGAAATACATTCAAATTGTCACCAAGGACAGCCACGAATTCTGGTTCATGGGATTTATTTCTTATGACAAAGCTCTCAAGCATCTTCAGGAGGCTTTGCACCAGAGTCCTCATATTCCTCAGAGGCACAACTCCTACCATTAGGCAGCACCGTAAGGACATGGAAAACAGTAATTACCCTGTACAAACTTGGTAACTTAATTATAATTCAAGTACTATTTGCATCTTGAATCCAATAAGCTTATGTGCCAATTGACAATAATTGAGGTTCATCATCTGGAATTATGTACTTGTTCAGAAACTAACACAGGTAGAGCCTTCCTCACTCTTCAGGCAGGTGTTACCAATAATGATCTACAGCTGGAGTTTGATTTAGACACGAGGATTATCTTATTTTATTCATTGATTTCACTCTGAAATATAAGTCAGCAAAATTTTCTTGATGTACACAGTTAGAAATATCCAAGTCACTTGCTGTACCCTTTTGTTCTTATGATCGTTTGTTTTCCTCATGGTCTCTCCCATATAGTGTGTATGTGACCAATATCATCAATTGTAGTTTCCTGATTTACCTCCTCACGTGATTATCTTATTTTATTCATTCGATTTCACTTTGAAATATAAGTTAGCAAAATTTTCTTGATGTACACAGTTAGAAATACCCAAGTCACTCGCTGTACCCTTTTGTTCTTTTGATAGTTTGTTTTCCTCATGGTCTCTCCCATATAGTGTGTATGTGGCCAATATCATCAATTGTAGTTTTTTGATTTACCTCTTCACAGATGGTCGTGAGACCGACCGTGTGGGGTCGTTGGGGTGGCGGATCTATCTTTTATTGAAGTATGTGGTCAATATCATCAATACGTGAAAAAATAAAAATTAAGCAGTTGAGAGACTTCAACTTTTTAAGAGACACATTTCAGATATATTTGAAAAACAATTATTTTAGGAGCAGCAATTATCCCCTCCTGGAACTTCTTGACTTCTGTGATCATCAAATTTTGATTGTGGCTTCAACTAAATTCTGAATTCAGTGGCATAAAATAGTTTGTTCTTGTTTTATTTTAATTCCTGGCATTAATTACTAATGTTCACTTCCAAGTGAAACAAACAATTATTTTAGTGAGTGTTAAGTCAATGTATATTAGTGTCCTTGGGCTGTTCACTGTTCCTTGCTAAAAGTCTACTTATTTTATCACACTTCAGATGTTTCTTTTTTATTTCATTGTGAGATTCTCATCTATTTGGTTTTCAGGCTTTGATTCTCTCTTCATTGTGCCTTGCCCAACTGATTCATTTGACCCAAGTAACCTAATTATTTTGATATAGTTAATTGGTTCAACCAAATCGTTGGGCTTGACGAGATTGATCAACATAACTATTCAACCAAATCAATTAATCTAATCATCTTAGTCGATTGGAAGAAAGCATAGAATTGCAATGGATGACCCTCGACATAGTAGGATGGATCAGAATGGAGACATTTGTTAGAATTCGATATGAATAACCATGGTTAAGTTGAGACATGATGTTTACAGACAATTTATATGCACAAGCCACTCGATTTCGTATGTTATTTTTTTTAGTTGGTATCAGGTATCTATTTTACGCTTATTAATCCTGAGAATCACCAATCCGACCCCATAAAAGTTTCTCACCGGCCATTAGGATAAATTGGGAAATGCACTTATGGCGGCTGATGTGTGTATTTCATATAGAATATTTGTTATTATTTTGTATGCATTTTATTTCATCGCATGAGCATATTTTGCACATTTACATCTCATTTATATTATTTTCATTCTTTTAATTCAGAGAACTGCTCTTTCTATTTTTTTGATTGATAAGACGTGAAACTTGAACTTAATTAGAGCTAAAGAGCTTTAGAACGGGAGTCCACAGCAAGGAACATGCTCTGGTCATATCCCATGACACGAGCATGTTCCTCTGACCAAAGTTGGATGTAAAACAGAGTAGCCACAGAGACCATAGAACCTAACATGGTCCTCTCGTGTCCCATGGCATGGTTGTGTCTCATCCAAGCGAGGGCTATGTTGATTGGACCTTGACACGCCAAGGCTGTGCCACCAGGCACAATTGTGGCCATTCCTCCAAAGCCCGACATGCCCTCCTCTTGTGCTACCAGGCACGGTCGTGTCAGACCATCTTCTTTGCCTTCGGATTCTAGCACGCCCCCATGCCACACCCCTGATAGTTTTGGAAGGCTGTTTCATGAACTTGGTTAAGTTTGAGGGCTATAAAACGCCCTAAAAGCCTCATGACACCAGGAGGAGGCGTTTTCCCATAACAGGGAATCCTAGGAGAGCCATTCAAAGGAACCATTAACGTTTCCATCCATCCGAGAGCTTGGAGATTCTTTCGAAGACATCGACAACAACATAACTAAGCTTCTTCTCTTTTCTCTTAGATTTGACTTGTAGGATGTCTTCTTATTTGTCTTTCGGTTGTAACTCAATCTCCATGGAGTAGTACTTTAGATTTTGGGATGAGGGAGTAGCTCGATGAATTGTTGACATTCATTTTATATATTATTTATCTTTCTTTGTCATATGATGTGTTTATCCACGATCTAACTTTATTGCATATACATAATTTTGACACTAACTATGTATCTTCATATCTCACGGGACGTGGGAAAGGATCGAAAGGTGAATCCAAATCTCCGATCCATAAAAATCGAGATGTGAGGAGGTATTCATGAAAGCAGTCCAAAATCTCACAAGGGTACCATTGGCTATCATAGATCTTAATGGGTCGCCCCAATTTGGAGTCATTAAGTAGGAGATAACATCTAGAGGACCGTGAGATATTGTGATAGGAGTCTCCCTAAGAAAGCGGCCGCTCTAGTAAAGCTACCTTGAAAGTAGATGTCACATTTAGGTAAACACGTCAATATAATTCCAAAAGGCTATATTGGTATCTTGAGATAGACCATCTACATGTGTATAAACATTGAGGTAAGAAAACAAATAGTATTTAGGGGTGTCAATAATCATCGTGGCGAGATCAAAATCCTAGAATCAGTTTCCAAAATCGATTTTCTCCTACAACTCCTAATATTTTCTCGATTGATTTCTTTTCTTTCTCAACTATTGCGAATAATGATTGTCTAGATAGTCTGCTTTGCAATTTTAATTGGTATTCGATTTTACAGTTCTTATGAGATTGATATCTTTTATTACTTGAGACGACAAGCTGTGCACTTGCGATTTTCACCCATTAGTCGCCCATCCAGACAATCCACTTTCTCTGACCCGCTTCCTACTGGAGGGAAATCTCCTTTGCAATACGCCGTAGTTGAGTCTCGAATCCAAATCTTTGGGATCCGTTGTAGGGCCTTAACTGCTGCATCATTGCCCCAGGGGCGATCTCATACGTTGTTGCTCACACGACTTGTATGGTAATTGAATCATTTTATGGTAATTGAATGTTAATCGAATCATTTATGCTTATCATATTAGAATTTTGTGTAACATCTAGTGTATATTTATAGACATCTAAGACTAATTAGAGCACACTATAGACCAAAGTTATTAGCTTGCACTCATAGGAATGTTTGTAGGGCCGACGATACCTAGAGAGAAGCATATATCATCTTAATTAACTAAAGAAAGATTAAATAAACCTAATTCTGGGGTTAATTAAAATTTATTAAACCTAATAGAGATTAATCAATTTAATGGAGTTTGGTTAAACAATTAATTGGATTTAATCAAGGGTAATAGGCTTGCCCAAATAAAGCCCAATTAGAGCCCAATTAGTAAAGCCCAATTAGATACTCATGATTAAAGGGTTTAATTAATTAAAAGGTTAATGGAAAATGGGTTAATGGCTAACGGTTTAGGGTCTTGATCCAATTAACCTAGCTATTAAGGGAAATGGGATAAGAATTGGTTTAATGGATTGCGATTCTCCTTCTAAGACGCACGATTCCAAGAACGCTCTGTTCACCTCTGCTATTCCTCTGTTCACCTCATCGCCGTCGACGCCGGTCGATCGCGGAGGCTCTAGCGCCAGTGCCGAATCGGAAGGGGAAGACCGGCGATCAACTGTTTGGAATAGTTGAGGCTTCGATGCTTGCCGGAGGGAGCCCAGATCGGGCGGCGACAGATTGGAAGGGAAGAAGGAAATTCGGTGAGTTAGCTTTGAATCTTTGGATTTCTAGGGTTCTTTTGGTTTGTATTTGGTGCCAGAGCTTAGATCTAGGATTTTCTGGATTTGCAGACCTTAGATCCTGACCGACTTGCTTCTCATCGCTCATAGCTGTGATCCGATTGGAGTTTTGTTGGGTGGCGGGCAGCAAAGGAAGAAGAACAGTGGGTTTCCTGATCTTGGATCTAGGGTTTGCCGGATTTGCAGTGCTTGATTTAAATCGGGCATTAGATCTAGACCTTGAGTTTGTTCTTGGTTTGTGTTCGGCTGCAAGGAGGAAGAAGGAAAGGTAAGTTTCGATTAAGTAGGTTTTAGGTTAGGCGTGGTTTGTGAGTTGGATTGTTTTGTTTTCTCTTGGATCTTGATTGCTGCCCACTCCACAGCTCACTGGTGAGGGCTGATCCGATTGGATTTGGCTTGGGTTACGGCAGCGGGAAGAAAGGGAAACCTAGGGCACATAATTGAGGTAAGAATTCTAAGCTGGTTGTTGTACTTAGCTTTGGAATCTAAGTTAGGTTTTGGATTATAATTGCTTTAGTAAGTTGGATCTAGTGGATAGTTTGAAGTCCTTTGATATTATTTGGATTTTGACTGTTCTTCTTCTCATAGCTCAATGAGGTGAGCTGCCCGGTTGATGAATCAGATTGTTTGTTGGAGCTGTAGAGAAGAAGAAAGGAAGAAGAATCCAAGTTTGGATGTAGGGCTTGATTGAACTCCATCTAAGGTGAGTTTTGTTTATATAAAATCTGATTTATTTAGATTAGAAAGATACTATGGGTTGATCTATGTTAGGATTGGATTAGTCTAACCTAAGGTTGATTGATTAGCTTAGATTTGATTAAACATGAGGTTAGTTGTATTGATCGATTCGATTAATACAACTAATTGATTGGTTAGTTAAACCCTGTTAGTATCAACCTAAGGGTTTGATTAGTCTAACCTGGGTGAGGTTAACAAAAATTGAGCAAAACTAACCCTTAAGAATTAAATTAGGGTTGGTTTGATATATTCTGGTACTTAGGATGTTGATACTGTATTTGCAGGTCCTTGAGTGATTTTGGGACTTCGATATTATACGGGAGTATATTTTCTGGAGGTTCTTATTCGATCTACGGTTATCAGTATACTACTGTATTTAGTCAATACAATCTCTTCTTATTTACAGTGTATGCTTCCTTTCATTTCTAGTGATTAGGTTATTTATCATGCTCTTATACTTGTTATAGATTAGATGCTTTCGATACTCATGTTTATCACATGCTTGATCGTATTTCTTTGACCTTATTATCAGTTCTGTTTATACCTTTGATGCTTGAGATCATTGTTATCCATGTTTATGATTACTGTCTCTACTTCAGTTATGTTATCATCATGTTGATACCTGTGATCAGTAGGACTTTTCATTAGTACCTATACATGTTAATTAACATGGTAGAGGATGATTATTCTAACTTGATCATGTCATCATTACACATGAGCTTGATTGTAGATCCCAAAGATATGGGTGTATCTTGCCGGTAGTTAGCCTATAGTGATATAGGTGGTTGTTACCCTTCCATCACGGTGATGGGGACTGTATGGCCTGTACGCAGTCCGGTTGTATGACCTGTACGCAGCTGAGTCAGTGGCTTGATCTCGACACCGCGATGGGGTGGTACTCAGTCTGGCTATATGGCCTGTACGTAGCCCAGCTGTATGGCCTATACGCAGCCGAGAGTGATTCTCTGGACGAGTATTGAGGACAGCACTGGCCATAGGTATTGTACGTAGTTCTTAACGGGGCTACCTACTGAGGGTGCTACCGGGCTACTTTATTGTAATGCTGGATTCATAGCCCCGCTATTGTTATACACCTCCGACTCATTAGACATGAGGCGTTGGAGCCAGTGTAGACTGATGCATTACATGCACATATTTACATGATGAGATTTATATACATGCATTGGACCGTATGTGTGTGCATTACATTATAAAATGATTGTGTACTTGTATTGATATTTGGTTGACACATTGCATAATATCATCATGCATATGGATTACTATGTGTATCTGAGATATGACATTGCTTATATGATACCTGTAGGAGTTACAATACCTTACATTGTTCTCCTGTTACTTACCGTTATGCTTCTTTCATATCTGCTCTATTATGATTTACCTTATTGAGCATGCATTTCTTTCTGATTATCCACTAAGTATATTTGTACTCACCATTTTGGATTCTGGGATTTTTCTGTCTTCCCAGATATTAGGTAGGAGACTGCAGTTGATGCCGAGGAGATTTTGCCAGTCATGCTACCTCACAGCAGATTTTGATTGTTTTGTATTCGTGGATGTATGATTGCATATGTGTCTGTGTGTGATTTTGTTTGCTTACCGTTCGAGTTTATACATCGTACTGTTACTTTGGACTTTATTGCATTGCTTTCATCGTATATGTGTTTACGGAGTTTATTCTCTGATCGAGACTTTAGTATACTGTGCTTTCTGCTGCTTATTATTTCTTTTGTGAAGAATTGACGAGTTTTATTCGTTAATAAGGACCTCTCCCTAACAATCAATAACCATTAGCTATCTCTCATAAAGATTCATTGTAGCCTAAGAATTTCCTCGAAAAGTCCGGTTAAAGGTTCACCTTCTGTCACAAGGCACCCCGGTCATACGATCCTAAGATTTCCTTAAACCACAACTCACCCTCATCCTTATAGATTCATACCATTCACATTCATATCATCAAATAAGCACAAGGCACAAATCCATAAAGCAAATGCATAAATATATCATAGAACATGGTAAACACAAATCCATAGTTACAATCATCCACAATACACCTCGATTCCTCCTACATCCTAGAATCTAAGGTTCTACTCCATGACGGAGGGGATACAACAAAGAAGATTGAAAGAAATACATTTTAGATCCTAAATCTGAGATAGAAATAGGAAATAAAACTTATCAATGGATGTCTTCTTCTTCGCCTTGCAATCTCCTCATCGACGGTGGATGGATGCGACGGAGTAGGCCCGAAAGGATGGATAGATCGTCAATTTTTTGCTCTGGATGGCGATCTACGATGGCTCACTATCACTCCCAAGGTCTCTCCCCCTTTTTTAGGGCAAATAAGAGGGGTATTTATATGCCCCCGCAATCAAGTCCTCGCCACACGGCCGTGTCTAGTCACACGGCCCAGGGCACACGGCTAGCACGCTCCGTCACACGGTCGTGCCTGGTAGGCACGACCATGTGCTGCTGACCCCTGGAAAAAGGCACGGTCCCTGGTAAAGCCTGTTGAGCTTTGGAAATCTGGCACGGTCGTGCCTGTGAGGCACGGCCAGAAACAATTGCTCCTCTGGAAATCAAGGCACGGTCATGCCTGGTAGGCACGGCCAGGCCTTGGCTCAAGCTGGAATGGAGACACGGCCGTGCCTGGTAGGCACGACCCTGGGCAGCTGGCTCTCTGGTTGAAGGCACGGCCGTGCCTGGTGGGCACGAACCTCTTGCTGATGTGGCTCTGGTGGTGAGGCACGGCCGTGCCCTGTGGGCACGACCCCTTGGAGAGACACGGTCGTGCCTTGGAGGCACGACCCTGTCTTGCCTTGTCTTCGATTAATTCTCTGTTTCACCTTCTTTCGCTCCATTTCCATCCTGCAAAAGCATAAACACAAGAGCAGACCTCCGAACCAGGAAATGGAGAAAACATGCCTAATGCATAGATAAAGGATGTGATAAACGTAAGAAAATGACATGAAATACAGAAAGATGTGCAATGAAAACCTCAGAAACATATATATTCCCTACGCACATCACACCCCCAGACTTAAACCTTTGCTTGTCCTCAAGTAAAAATCTGCGTCTAGATTCAGATAGAAATACAAAGCAGTATAGATATCCCAAGCACATCAGTCTAATCTTATCAAACAAAAGCAATGGTAAGCATGATACTCAAAATCATTAAAACAAGGCCTAGAAGAAGTTCTCCGTGCTCAGTGCAAAAGTGGCCTTAGTCTATTTGGTATCAAATCCTTACTTCAAGTCAAGTCGTCATGCTACCGTGTTCCTAAATGTTCCCGGCCTTAGACACTTACCTGCCACAGGCTTGGTTCATCTCTTCCATTGCATAAGGTCTCAAAGGATTGACTCAAGATCAAGAGAATCAAATCATTTATTTCCCCAGTAACCCTTACCGGTCTCAAAGGGGTAAATGAAATGTTTCCACTCTCGACACTATTTTTTTCATCCCTTTTATTTCTTTTATTTATTTTTATTTTGAAATCAAAGCAAAGAGTTTTTTTTTTTTAGGGATTCAAGATTTTTCCAAAAGAGTTTACATGACTTGAGTTGGTCCAGTAACCAAAATGCAATGGAAGATCACCATGGAAACACTAGTACTAATCAAGTCTCATGAATCATGACTAATTTCAGAGATAAATCAACCTCCTAGATTAGGCAATAGTGTAAGAGATCCTTAAACTAGGCCAAGTCTCAAATTTCTCAAGATATACTAGCTCACTTCCTACTATTGAAGATAAGAAAAGACCTAGTTCTAGGGATATTAACCACTAGTATCAAAATCATCATCCAAACAAGAAACATGCTAGCATTTTTACAAGAGAACAAACACCTAAGGTGACTATGGTGATTTCTGACATGTTATTTACCATGCATTCTTAAAGTAAATTTCAAAACAAAGTTCAAAATAAATTTCAAAGCAAATTTCAAAGCAAATTGCATAAATAAAGTTTAAAATAAAATGCAATTTATTTTATTTACACTATACACAATTATTGCTTTTCCCCCAGACTTAAACCTTTTTATCTTCTTCCCTGATCTGGAGGAGGTGGATACCTAGGAGGAAATCTAGGAAGTTGAGGTAGGTTGCCTAGACTCTCATGATACTGGTATAATGAGGCAACCTGTTGGCGAGTTAGGTCCATGGACCTCCTAAATTCCTCCTCTCTCCTCCACTCCCCATATTGGTGTCCCATGAAATCGTTCACCGAAGAGTAGAACTCATCCGCCTCTACTGAAATGATCCTGTACTTCTCTAAACTGCCCCTGGGTCATAGCACCATACTCATCCAACTGACGTTGGTAGGCAAGTGCTCTTCATGGAGCGTATCTAGAGAACTACGGAATGCAGAAAAATCATAAGCCGAGCCTGTCTCACCATATGCATAAGAATGCCTAGCAGGCTCGGCTCTAGGGGAAGAAGGTTCATGATAAGATGATTCATGGTGATACGAGGTTTCTTGGGCATACTCTGATGCTGGTTCATATACGGGAGTGGAGGAACGACTAGGGACTGGAGAATGTAAGATCCAGTTTTTGGCCTTTCTAATGGTAGTCCTTGAGGGGTTAGGTAATGGGAATGGAAATCCAGACGCTCTGTTAAAAGCGTACCCCCCTTCGAACTTACAAATCATTTTCATCGCCAAACATGTGTCAATATCAATCTTGGAGTTGCCAATGATAGGTTCTAAGTGTTCCAGTTCGCAACCCAAGCAGATAGCAATGTTTGTGATAAGGCCTCCAACTACTATTACTCCAGTTGAGGATTTAGCTATCTTAACCAGGTTTTGGAGGAAATGGAACCCTGAGTCAAATTCTACCTGATGAAGCATTGCCCAGATACAATACAGTTCCATTTTTCTCACCACGCCGTCACTCTCGGCTCGACCAAAAATGGTCTTGGTCATGACGCGGTGAAGATACCTAAAGACTGAGTTTTGCAACATCGAGGCTTTAGACTTAGATGGATCATAGGGTTCTTCAGAATCGGTAATCATTTTCCAACATCGGGTACTGCTAAACCTCTTATCTAATTCCCTAGTCTTATCTCTTGGAAATCTAAAACAATTATTGAAATCATCTAGGGTCCACTTGTATTCCTCGTTAAACAGTCTAAAATTGATTTTTCCTTTGTAGTTTTCATCAGTAGTAAAGTAGACCTCTAGGGAACTAAGGAATTCCAATGTGATTCCTAGGTATGTTGGATGCCTACAATTCATAAAGTCAATCCAACCTAGGTTATCCAACATCCATTCAAGATCATCCTTAATTCCTAATGCATCCATAGTATAACTATCAGCATATCGAGAGCAAATAATTTTTCAGGAAACTAAACAGTTATACCTTGCCTTCTGATCTTCGTTCCGGAAGATGATGTCATGGATGTTCTCAAAAATCCCTTCAGAGGCTTTTCTCTTCCCCTTGTCCTTAGCAGTGCTCTTTCCTTTCGATGGAGCTTTTTCTTTGGCAGGCTCCTTCCCTTTTTGCCTTTCCGGCTCATCTCCTTCGCCGGATCCTCCAGATCTGTGAAATCTCTTAATGATGTTGCTCATATTGCTAGATCTAGAGAAAAGAAGTAAACTGGAGTAGATCTGGGGCTTTTTGGTAGTAGATCTGAGAGTGGAGAAGGTGGAGAAGTGAAGAAGAAGTAAAGGGAGTGAAAAGGAAGGGTTTTGGAGGAGTTTGGAAGGAGAAAGGAGTGAGAAGAAGAAGTTTGCTTGAAGGGGGGCACACGGCCGTGTGCTAGGGCACACACGGGTCGTGTGCCTTATATAGGGGAGGGGGCACGACCGTGCCTGGTAGGGCACGGCCTAGGGTCGCAGTCCCTTATCTGGAAAGGCACGCCCGTGCCTATGAGGCACGGGTAGGGCAGGTTGCCCTTCGGGAAAATCCACACGGCCGTGCCTTGGAGGCACGACCTGGGGTCTTTATTCGGCTAGATAGGCACGGTCGTGCCTTGGAGGCACGGCCTGGCCAAGTTGCCTCTGTTGGGAGGCACGCCGTGCCTGGTAGGCACGGCCTGAGCCTGTCCCTGCTCTGTTATTAGACACGGTCGTGTCCATTAGACACGACCTCAAGCTGGGGCCTTCCTGTTAGGAGGCACGGTCGTGCCTATGAGGCACGACCCAGCTTTATTGGTTTTGGGTCTTGTAAATTTTCTGTAAAAATAGGAAAACTTATTAGCAACTTGCTGAAATGAACAAAAAAACTATACAAGAAAGGAAATGTATGAACATAAGAAAAGAAATTAAAAACCCTTGGGTTGCCTCCCAAGAAGCGCTTGTTTATGGTCATTAGCTCGACCCCTTATTTGGTAATGTACAGGGTTCATTGGTTGCCCTCTCGCAACCTTCCCCTGGGAGGTACTTTATATTTTTTTTTTTGAGTATTGCTTCCTTATTTGCCCGGCCGGTGCGGGCTCTTCCATCGGCATGGTTGGTTGGTACTGAAATCTCTTCATCTGCTGGATGTTTTCCAGCCTGCAGCAATGTGGCTTTTCTGGCAAGTAGGCATCAGAGTTGAGCGAGAGGTTGAACTCCACCTTTTTGTCACCAACTTCCAGGGATAGTTTGTGATTCTTTACGTCAATTTTAGCTCCGGAAGTGGCGAGGAATGACCTTCCCAAAATGATAGGGATGGACGGATCTTCTTCCATGTCAAGCACAACAAAGTCGGTGGGGACGGTAAATCCCCCGACTTCAACCGGCACATCCTCAACTATCCCCATGGGATATCTGCATGATTGGTCCGCTAGTTGGATGACCATGGTAGTGAGTTTAAGATCCGTATACCCACATTTTTCACTTGTTGCATATGGGATAATGCTAACACTGGCGCCTAAGTCACAGAAAGCTCTACCAATTGAGATATTATTAATCTTGCATGGAATGGTAAAGCTACCTGGATCCTTGAGCTTAGGAGGAGTCTTGTTGTTCAGAATTTTTGCACTTACTTCCTCCGTTAGCGCTACAGTGTTCTTGGCCAAGGTGATGTTCTTTGTGGACATGAGCCCCTTGATAAGTTTGGCAAATTTTGGCATCTCGACAAGAGCGTCGAGAAGGGGAATGTCCAATGTAATATCTTTGACTCTGTTGTATAGCCTTTCAATCTCATCATCCTTCTCTTTGTATAGGAGCCTTTGCGGGAAAGGTATGTTCCTCACATATGGTTTCTTTGTTGGTACTTCAGCGGGCGTAGCGGTCTCAACTTCCTCCAGTTTGTCTTCAATAATAGGTGTAGAGGAAGGAGGTTGCTCGGCGGCTGATGGGAGTGAAATACCTTCCAAAGGAGCAGTCACTTGAGGTTCTTTGCCCTTCAAGGTCCGTCCGCTCCTAAGCTCTATGGCTTTGCAATGCTCCATTGGGTTGAAGTCTGGCTTTCCCGGGAGTGCACCCACTGTTCTGGAAGAGAGGGAAGAGCTGATCTGAGCAATCTGAGTTTCCTGCATCTTCATCCTCTTGTCATGGTCATCCAATTTCTCATTAACCTTGACCATGTCACTTTGTAACTGTTCCAGAATCTTCAAGATTTTCTGGGTGTCTGATACTTCCTCACTTTGTTTGGGCGCATTTTGATAGGAAGGTCCCTGGTTGTTGCGGTAGGAAAAGTTGGGGTGATTCCTCCAACCCGGATTGTAGGAGTTTGAGTACGGGTTGTTCCTTTGATTGTATGTACCAACTGCGTCACACTGTTCATATTGGGCAATCTGAGCTTGCAGTGCTCCCACTTGGCACATCTCCTTTGTGTGACTGGAATCCCCACAAATATCACAAGTTGTAGCAACCGCATTGACCTTTCCAATGCTCATATTTTCTACCCTTTTGCTAAGGGCATCCATCTGCGCATTCAGTCTAGTGAGGGTATCTACATCATACTTCCCAGGAGTTCTTGCCATGCTACCTCTCTCATTGGCCCATTGATGATGATTAAGTGCCACATTTTCAATTAACTCTTCGGCTTCTTCAAGGCTCTTATTCATGAGTGCACCTCCTGCAGCGGAATCCAAATAAACCTTTGTCTGATAATTAATTCCATTGTAGAAGGTGTGGATGATAAGCCAACGTTCAAGTCCATGGTGTGGACACTTCCTTAACATTCCTTTAAATCTATCCCAAGCTTCGAATAGTGATTCTCCATCCAACTGCATGAAGCTTGAGATCATATTTCTCATGTGGGTCGTCTTACTTGGGGGGTAAAACTTGTTCAGGAATATCTGCTCACACTGTTCCCAAGTATTAATACCATTAGGAGGTAGAGAGTAATACCAAGACTTCGCCCTGTCGCGGAGAGAGAATTTGAAAAGCATGAGTCTAATGACATCGAAGCTGACCCCTTGCATCCTCATAGTACTGCAATGATCTGAAAATATCTCCAAGTGCAGGTTCGGGTCTTCATTTGGTCCGCCACCAAACTGATTCTGTTGTATCATAGCAATAAATCCAGGTTTGAATTCAAAGTTTGATGCTTCAATATTTGGTACGGCGATACATGATGTCATTCCTCTCGCCTGAGGTGCAGCGTAGTCTTTCAAAGACTTCTGAGCCATGGTCTCTGATATGTCTTCTTGAGTGTTAAGTCTTTGAGAGTGAAGTCTCCTCCGGTATGTTCTTTCGATTTCAGGATCGAAAGGAAACTCCACTGGGTTGGACCTACGCATGCACAAGAATAAGAATATATTATTAACTTGCCGGAACAAAAATAAATCTGCAAAAAAATAGTACCAATTAATGAATTGAAAGAATTAAAAGAATAAATGGAAGCAATGTATAAATGAAAGAAAAACTCTTAATGTAAAAGCTTAGTGAAAAATTACGCACGGTCCCCGACAACGGCGCCAAAAACTTGATGGTCCGCAAGTATACGGAATGTCGTCAAGTAATAAAAGATATCGAACCACAGGGACCGAGGAATCAATCACTAAACTAATCACAAGAAGAGTGGAGAGATCACGTAATTTGGGTTGAGATGGGGAAAGTGAGAGTGTAGTCGAGCTCCTAAACCTCAATCGAAGTAAAATCAACTAGTGACAGGATTGGGAAAACGATCCTAGGATTTCGGATTCCTCGAGATTATGTTTGATTGACTATGGACTCCTTACCATTCCTCAATGTTTACACATTTGCAGAGATTCTAACCAAAATATCCAATTAGACCTCGTCAGGTTTCCTCGGAATAAAATCAATAATCCTCTAACGTTACGATTGTTAGTTTGAGATGACCCCAGATAGCCTGGTTATAGCTCTCCCGCTGTCACCGGGCACTCCAGCATACTACTAGTGTCCTACCCCCTGTCACCGAGTATCCAATTAAGGACCTCTCCCTAACAATCAATAACCATTAGCTATCTCTCATAAAGATTCATTGCAACCTAAGAATTTCCTCGGAAAGTCCGGTTAAAGGTTCACCTTCTGTCACAAGGCACCCCGGTCATACGATCCTAAGATTTCCTTAAACCACAACTCATCCTCATCCTTATAGATTCATACCATTCACATTCATATCATCAAATAAGCACAAGGCACAATATCCATAAAGCAAATGCACAAATATATCATAGAACATGGTAAACACAAATCCATAGTTACAATCATCCATAATACACCTCGATTCCTCCTACATCCTAGAATCTAAGGTTCTACTCCATGACGGAGGGGATACAATGCAAAGAAGATGTAAAGAAATACATTTTAGATCCTAAAGAAAAAGGAAATAAAACTTATCAATGGATGTCTTCTTCTTCGCCTTGCAATCTCCTCGTCGACGGTGGATGGATGCGACGGAGTAGCCCCGAAAGGATGGATGGATCGTCGATTTTTGCTCCGGATGGCGTCTACGGTGGCTCACTATCACTCCCAAGGTCTCTCCCCCCTTTTTTAGGGCAAATAAGGGGGGTATTTATATGCCCCCGCTATCAAACCCTCGCCACACGGCCGTGTCTAGTCACACGGCCCAGGGCACACGGCTGGCACGCCTCCGTCACACGGCCGTGCCTGGTAGGCACGGCCATGTGCTGTTGGTCCTTGAAAACAAGGCACGGCCGTGCCTGGTAGGCACGACCAAAGCCTGTTGAGCTTCTGGAAATCAGGCACGGCCGTGCCTGTGAGGCACGGCCAGAAACTATTGCTCCTCTCTGAAAATCAGGCACGGTCGTGCCTGGTGGGCACGGCCAAGCCTTGGCTCAAGGCTGGAATGGAGGCACGGCCGTGCCTGGTAGGCACGACCATGGGCAGTTGGCTCTCTGGATGAAGGCACGGTCGTGCCTGGTGGGCACGACCAGGGGCAGGTGCTCCTCTGGTGGTGAGGCACGGTCGTGCCCTGGTGGGCACGACCCCTTGGAGCTTGAGACACGGTCGTGCCTTGGAGGCACGACCCTGTCTTGCCTTGTCTTCGGTTAATTCTCTGTTTCACCTTCTTTTGCTCCATTTCCATCCTGCAAAAGCATAAACACAAGAGCAGACCTCCGAACTAGGAAATGGAGAAAACATGCCTAATGCATAGATAAAGGATGTGATAAACGTAAGAAAATGACATGAAATACAGAAAGATGTGCAATGAAAATCTCAGAAACATATATATTCCCTACGCACATCACTGTCTGACTATTGTTTAGCGCAACTGATGCACCCTTAACTTGGTGGCTGGGCAATGAAGCAAAGGTGGATAGCCGGTGGAACGAGAAGGTCAGAGGCTAGAAGGCGGCGATAATTTCACTAGTTGCAGTTCCTCTTAGATGGTGGTAGCAAGAGGGAGAGGGGTAGCGACAACAAGAAGAAGAGAGAGAAGAAAAGGAATAAAACCCTAACCCTTAGGTTTTTTCAATTCATTATTTCTTTCTTCCATCTAGATATATTTATAGATCTCTAACAGATTTGATTCACGAATCTAAAACTCATATCCGTTAGCTCAAAATTCAAACCAATAGCCTTAAGTTTGGTTAATGACCAAACCATGTTGGTTTAAAATTAAACCACTTTTAATTAAAATTAAACTAATTTGATTTATAATTAAACCAAACTTCAAAAGACATCCTTTCATTCAACTTATACCTGTTTAGTATATGACATGATCTTTGTGTTCGCTCCCATTAGGCTGACTATGTTATAGGATGGAGTTGAGTGCTAGAGGGGGTGAACAGCATGTTCATCACTTTTTCACTCATTCAAAAAACTTACAGAAAAATAGAGTGCGGAATGCAACAGAAAGAAAAGAAGGTAACACTTTTATTTACTTGGTTTACAGCCATAGGTTGTTATTCCAAGGCTCACGGTCCTTGACAGTTTTCGATGGACAATTCACTATTAATCTCCCCTTTTACAAGGAGTTTTTGCTTTTACAAAAAATGTTAGGAATGGTAAACTTTTACTGTCATAAGAATTTAAGTACAAAAAGAAAATATAAAATTATCAACTAATAGAGTAGATGTTTAGTGCAGAAGTTGGTGTAGCTCTTCGACGTTATGACGACGTCTCAGATGTACTGGTCACAAGCAAAAGGTCGTCATAGTTGTGTAGAGTTGTCTTCTAGGGTTTCGCCTCACAGCTGCATATGTAGGCCGATCCGAGCACCTAGAACTCCTTTCAAGCGCCTCCAAGTCATCCTGTTGATTCGCTTCTAATGTTGACTCAGTATCTTTCGGGCATTTGTATCCCTTTCGAGCACCTAGATGCTGATGTGGAGATTGTTAGATTAACTTTGACTCCGCAACACCTTATCCATATCTAGGCGCTAGAGCCTTTCCTGGTGCTTAGAGCCTGAGGTGTCCCGACCACTAAGAACTTGCCACATCATCCACCTTGCTAGCCCGATTTACTGATGTCTGGATGCTTGGATCCCTTTCGGATGCCTAGGTCGTCTGATCACCTGGATCTAGATTGGGACACTAGAAATCTAAAGTTTTGATTCCTCCTTTTCTGCATCACAAGGTTAGTCCAGAACAAATAAAAGCAGAAACTTGACAGTTTTAGCAAACTATCTGATCTTGACATTTAGGTTTCCAGTGAAACCCTAGGTTAGACTAACACTTATTATTTCCTTCATGGGAATGCGTCCTCACTCACTCCTTTCAAGAGAATTTACCTTTTCCAATCCAGTCCTCTAGACTTATTGTACTTTTGCTTAGCATTTGACCCTCGACTCCTAGGACTTCCACCGCTAGACATTCTATCTTTCAGATCCGCCTACACTTTCCTTCCTGGTGTTCTGATCTATCAAGTCTTTTTGCTCAGTCCTCCTGACCAGGTCTTCCTTGTCTAGTCCTCCTAACCAGGATTTTCTTATCTAGTCCTCTTGACCAGGACTTTCTTTGCTCAGTCCTATTAACCAGGACTTCCTTTACCTAGCCGCAACTAGGACTTCATTTACCTAACCACAACTAGAACTTTCTTGTGCTATCTACATGCTCAGTTTAGCTCATTAGTTAACTTCACAAGCTTAACTTGAACTCTTTGCCATTATCAAAATTTTGGTTTGATCATCTAGTGCTCCTACACCAATAATCTTTCCCTTTTTTATTATGGCAACCTCGGTTCCAAGTTAAGTATAAATTTTCTATTAAAATAGAGTCATAACGAAATTCAAAGTCAAAAAAAAATTGACTCCCCCTTAACTCAGTATCTCCCTCTAAAATTAAGGTTACTTAGAAAAGTTTTTGAAAATAGAGTTTTTTTCTCTCCCTTTAAATAAGACATGGTTCTTTTTAATTTGTCAATTTGGTCTAAAAACCATCCAAGTAATACTTTAGATTTTAAAAATATTTTCAAAAATATTTTACAAAAATTATGCTTCTTCTTGAAAATGATTAAGATTTTGAAATTTTGAATATTTCAAAGGAAAGCAATTTTACAAAAGAAATACTTTGAAATAGGAAAATGTAATTTTTTAAAAGAAATTTTTAAAACTTTGAGGTATTTTTTCAAAATTTGAAAAAATATTTTAAACCATTTACTTTAAAATTTAAACTTGAATTTTCTTAAAATTTAAACTTGTACTCTCTCTCCCTTTTGACATAATCAAAAATAACTATTGAAGGAAATTTTTTTTTAAAATTCAATCAGAATAAGATTTGGCTTTATGTCCAATCATGATGTTTATATAATATATAAAAAATATTTAAATAAAAAATTTCAGCCTTAGTCACATGTCTAACTCATGGTTACTAGTTGTTTATCAAAAGATAGTTGTTTTCACTAAGTTATTCTTGAGTGTATTTTTTCAGTTAGTCTTTTACTATGAAGGAACACTTAACCTAATCCATGTTTGTGTGTATTTTTAACCCATATTTATTTTGATGCATTGACATAAGCATCGACAATTCAAACTTTTATCTTATGCATCTCACACCACTCTAGGTTTCACACAATACACAAAGAAGTTATATCTAGTATGCTCTGTGAGATGCAGTTAGCGTAGATCTATAAGTGTATGATTTCTACTCAGAGTACCTAAGCTAAGTCTAAAGTTTTATTTAATTTTAAAATTAAAATTTTGAAAATATATTTTTGAAACTAAGTTTTTCAAATATGATAAGCAAATAATTTTAAAAATTTTGAAAGTATTAGTAATAATAGATTAGAAAGAGTTTTGAAAACATTTGTAATAGAGAAAATTTTGAAACTTAATCTACCAAGCAGATTTCTAGTTGTCTTTTGAGTGTGTTAAACTCATATTTAGGGAGGGATTTTGTAAATATGTCGAGTAGGTTTGATTTGGACTCAACATAGTTGAGTACAATGTCCTCCTTAGCGACATAGTCCTTGACAAAATGGTATTTGACTTCTATATATTTGGTTATAGAGTGATGGATTGGATTCTTAGTTAAGTTGATTGAACTAACATTGTCAATTAAGACTTTAGTATTGTGGTATTTTAGGTTAAAATCCATTAATGTGTGTATTATTCAAAATAATTGTGCAACACATTCCTCCATTGCTATGTACTCTGCTTCAGTAGTAGATAGTGCAACATATTGTTGCTTTTTGCTACACCAGTTGACTAGACATGGACCTAAGAATTAGCATCCTCCACTTGTAGTTAAGTATAGTAGACTATCTATTATACTCATATAGTATTTTAAGTCTATTTATTTTCCTTCTGGGTCACTATTAATATTTATGTTGGTTGCTAGGGTGTTTTTATATCTTTTACATTTTCCATGCCAAATTTCTTAATTAGATCTTTAACATATTTAGTTTGATAAATATAGTTACCATCTTTAGTTTGTTTGATATGTAACCCTAAGAAAAAGTGTAACTCACCTACCCAACTCATTTTGAATTCATTGTTCATTAGTTCAATAAATTCATTTAAGAATTGAATGTTATTTGAACTGAAAATGATATCATCTACATAGGTTTGCGTTATGAAGAAGTCCTTTTATATGATTTTAACAAATAATGAGGGCAATTTGTCTTTAGTTAAAACTCTTAGATACTAGGTATGCTGATAATCTTTCATACCATGCCCTAGGTACTTGTTTTAAACCATATAAGACTTTCTTGATTTTGAAGACATAATTTAGATGGTCTTTATCTTCAAACCTAGATTGTTGACTTATATATACTTCTTCTTTAATGAACCCGTTCAAGAATACAGATTTTACGTCCATTTAGTAGAGCTTGAATTCTTTGTAAGCCATATAAGCTAGCAGCATTATGATGGATTCAAGTCTAGATATGGGTGCATATGTTTTGTCATAGTCTAGTCTTTCTACTTGGCTAAATCCCTTAGCTATTAGTCTAGCTTTATTTCTTAAACTTCCCCTTTTTCATCTGTTTTATTCCTAAACACCCATTTAATTTCTATAATTGATTTATTGTTTGGCATGTGAACTAAGTCTCATACTTGGTTTCGTTCAAATTGTGCTAGTTCTTTTTGCATTGCTATTTTCTAGTCAAGGTTAGGTAGGGTTTCTTCTATAGTTTTTGGTTCAATGTTGGATATTAGTATTATTTGGCTCAGGTTTCTATAGGATGATCTAGTTTGAACTCCTAGGTTAGGATCACCCAATATTTAGTCAGGTGGGTGATTGACCCTTAATTTGGGTGCTCCTGTGGTATCTAGTTCGATTATGTTTGGGTCAGTCCTATTTGTTGGTGCCGTCTTGCCCCAAGTGGAATTGGATTTTAATGTTTGGCTAAAATGAGTTTAAGTTAGGTAATGTTGGTGATTTAACTTGTGTGAATTCAGTTGATAGGAAAATCTAGGTTGGAAGACTTGGCAAATGGTGAAGTTCCGGAGGTGCAACCTCTTGGCAAAGGTGAAGTCTCGGAGGCGCAGCCTCTTGGCAAAGGGAGACTTAGCATGACGAAGCTGAGGGAAACATCTCAAGCAAGTGCAAGGAAGGGCACGAGGCTTGTGGAAGATGTTTGAAGGCTTACGTCAAGGCTAAGGGATGAAGAAGGAAGCTGAAAGGGGATTTTCAGCTTGACCAGTCGACTAACACTGCCATCAGTTGACTGGTGACTTGATCCAGAAGCACACAACAAGATTGGTAGAGTGATTTGCTTGGACCAGTCGACTGGTGGATGGAGCAGTCGATTGATGGACGACTGTTGGGCTGACAGCTGGAAAAGTGAATTAATTAGCCGTTGAAGCCCATCAGTTGACTGCTCTTTGGGCCAGTCGACTGATGTAAAAAATTTCATAAAAATGCAGTTTGACGATTGGAGAAGAAATTGTTCTCTCTTTCATTATTGCACGAACTCCAATCCTTGTAACTCTCATTCCTCTTCCTCTAAACTTCACTAGACATCTTGTGAAAGGAAGAGATTGGTTTGTAAAGGTTTCTCCGCCTTCAAAGAGCTCTTTGAGAAGGAGAAGTTTTCATAATGGAAGGTCGTTGTCGGTGTGTGGATCCTTGAATTAGTCACCTCGCAAGAGGTGGATATCAAGTAAATCGAACGGGTTAGCGTTGATCTCTTTTGTCTTATTTTGTTTTGTGCTTCCACTGACGATTTTGCAGGCAAGGATGAAAAATTGCTATTCACTCCCTCTAGCGAACATACTGGTCCCAACAAATGGTATTAGAGCAGGTTCCATTCGGGCGAACTAACACTCAACCGAAAATCTCAAATGACGTTTCAAGAGGAATACATCATTGTACGACCTCCCTATTTTGATAGGAACAACTTTGCATACTAGAAATGTAGAATAGAATATTATTTGATGAATGACATTGAAAACTGGTTTAGTATTATAGATAGCTTTGAGAAACCAAAGGACGCCTCTGGAGCTCCTCTCCCTACAAAGGAATGGTCGAAGGATGTATGCAAGAAGACTCAAGCAAATGCAAAAGCCACAACCACCTTACAATGCGGGCTTTCCAAAGAACAACTGAGCAAGGTCGGACCATTCGATTTAGGCAAAGAGCTTTGGGAGAAGCTCATCAAACTAAACGAAGGTTCAAGCAAATCAAGACGAGCCAAGAGGAATCTTTTGGTAGGACAACTCCAAACCTTCACCATGAAGCCCAACGAAATGGTAAGCCAAATGCAAGAGCGATTCAAGGAGATCGTGAACGGTCTTCATGTAATAGGTGAGAAAATCGACAACCGGGATTTGATAAGTGCTAGCTTTTTCGGGCAAAAACTGCTTTTGCGTTGCGGAAACCCCGAAATGCTAAGCCACCGGATCCGTGCGAAAATTTAAAAAATAAAATTTCACATACTTGTTTTCTAACCTAGATCTACTTTAGATCTACATGATAAGAGCATTACCCTTGATGCGTGCCCTTCGCGTATCCCGCTCGTCCAAAAGGTGCCGGATCTCCTAGAGTATCAAGCGTACACTCCTCTATGGTATCCACACGGACAAATCAATGGAGAACCTAAACTCTAGAGTGTGCTAGCACTCTTGAAGGTTTCGGCCAAGGCTTGGGGAGAGGAGAGAGAAGAAGAAAGCTAGAGAAGGAAGAAGGCTTCAAGAGACTTGAATGAAAAATTCACAAAAAATCACATTTTTCCATCCTACTAATGTGGCCGGCCACTTTTCAATGGGAATGGGAGGTTACAAAATCCCATTAATGCCATGAGTTACAACCTTTTTGTAACCCCCATGAGGTGGCATGAGTGATGATGTGGAGCATCATCATT
The DNA here is from genome assembly GCF_044706935.1 of Curcuma longa. Lineage (NCBI taxonomy): Eukaryota > Viridiplantae > Streptophyta > Magnoliopsida > Zingiberales > Zingiberaceae > Curcuma > Curcuma longa. Next base: position 10,513,122 of record NC_133875.1, on the reverse strand, counting down.
GGCCATCATTTATGCCACCTCACCATGAAGTCATTTGGTCAAGTCAAACATTGACCATGAGGTGGCATAAGTCAAGTCAACATTGACCATGACATGGCATAAAGTCAAGTCAAACTTGACCATGACCATGGTTGATCAAATCACCATTGAAAGTCAAGTCAAACTTGAATGAAGTCTCTCATTGACATTAATTTCTTCCTTTCAAGTCAAGTCAAACTTGACTTCTAATCTCCCAAGGTTGATCAAATCAACTCAACTAGTCTAACTTGGATTACACTTAACCCAATTTGATTCATCACATGAATCTAATCCTCTTGGTTCATCATATGAACCTAATCTCCATCTAATTGCCCTTTGTGTGTGACCCTATAGGTTCTTGTAACGTTGGCAATGCCCTAAACTCATTTAGAAACATAAGTAATGAGCGGTATCTAGCAACACATCATTGCTACCCAAGTTACAAGAATGTTGAGATCCAACATCACCATTGTGACTACTAATTGTGACTCTCACAATATGTGACCATGTCCTTCTATCCTTGATATCATGATTGATCAAACCGAGGCATAGACCGTGTCATCCTCTAATCAATCTATGTCTTGAACTCCAAGTAGACTCACTCTAATCAAACGAGCTCAACATCTCATGTTGACTCATTTGGGCATGGCCATGCACTTAGTGGTCTCACTCTATCAAGAACTATGATATCACTCCCGTCATATAGGAGGGATAGATCCCATCTACATCACTCACATCCCTCCACATAATTTGTTACATACCCAGTAATCGCCTTTATAGTCCACCCATTTACGGGTGACGTTTGACGAAGCCAAAGTATGCAACTCCTTATGTTGGGAACCATGGTGACTTCAGGTCCAAGGACTAATAGTCATACTAATAGCCACATGAGAAAGTATATGACACTCATATAACGATCCATGATACTTTCTCATGGCGGGTCATTCAGTATACATTCTCCAATGCATACCCATGTGTCAACTTGATATCTCATATCCATGACTTGTGAGATCAAGTCATCGTGTTGACCTACATGCTAGTCTCTATCGCATTAACATTGTCCTTGAATGTTAATACTTGACTAGGAATCATTTAGAGTAGTGTTCTCTATATCATCTCACTATCGATTCAACCAATCGATTGATATAGATATGAACCTACTACTCAAGGACGCTATTATACTTAGTTATTTGGCACCAATACAAGTAAGTATAATAACCATAAAGAAATGCCTTTATAAATATATAGAAATATGATACAATGAGTCCATACAACAATCATCATATGATTGGCTCTAGGGCTCTCACTAACAATCTCCCACTAGCACTAGTGCCAATCACTGTAGGCTCTAAGCCCAATGACCTAGTGTGACCATCATGCTTTCTCTGTGCCAAAGCCTTGGTCAAGGGATCTGCGATGTTAGCCTCTGTAGGTACTCTGCAAATCTTCACATCTCCTCTATCGATGATCTCTCGAATGAGATGGAAGCGCCGTAGTATGTGTTTGGTCCGCTGGTGTGAGCGAGGTTCCTTAGCCTGCGCAATCGCTCCATTGTTGTCACAATAGAGCTCTATGGGCTCTGCTATGCTAGGAACCACCCCAAGCTCAGTAATGAACTTGCGGATCCAAACAGCCTCCTTTGCTGCCTCAGATGCAGCAATATACTCGGCCTCTGTTGTAGAATCAGCTACTGTGTCCTGCTTCGAACTCTTCCAGCTCACAGCACCACCATTCAAGCAAAACACGAACCCTGACTGCGATCTGTAGTCATCCTGGTCGGTTTGGAAGCTGGCATCACTGTAACCCTTTACAGCTAGCTCCTCCTCACCTCCATATATCAAGAAATATTCTTTAGTCCTTCTCAAGTACTTAAGAATATTCTTGACCGCTATCCAGTGACGCTCACCTGGATCTGACTGGTACCTGCTCGTCATGCTCAAAGCATACGAGACATCAGGACGAGTACACAACATGGCGTACATGATAGATCCTATGGCAGAAGCATAAGGGATCTGATCCATGCGGTCTCTCTCCTCTCTAGAAGAGGGACTTTGAGTCTTCGAAAGACTCACACCATGTGACATCGGCAGAAATCCCTTCTTGGAATTCTGCATGGCAAACCGAAGTAATACCGTGTCAATATATGTACTCTGACTTAGGCCAAGCAATCTCTTAGATCTATCTCTATAGATCTTGATGCCTAAAATACAGGCTGCTTCACCTAAGTCCTTCATTGAGAAACAACTCCCAAGCCAAGTCTTCACAGACTGTAGCGAAGGGATGTCATTCCCAATGAGTAGTATGTCATCCACATACAATATAAGGAAGACAACTGTGCTTCCCATCAACCCTCTTGTAGACACAGGGTTCATCTTCATTCTTGATGAAACCAAACTGTTTGATCGCATCATCGAATCGAAGATTCCAGCTCCGAGAAGCTTGCTTTAGTCCATAAATGGACCTATGCAGCTTGCATACTCTACCAGTATGCTGTGGATCTACAAAACCCTCAGGTTGTGTCATGTACACATCCTCGAGTAAGTTTCCATTCAGGAACGCGGTTTTGACATCCATCTGCCAGATCTCATAATCGTGGTATGCTGCAATAGCAAGCATGATCCGAATGGACTTAAACATCGCAACTGGAGAAAAGGTTTCATCATAGTCAATACCATGAATTTGCTTGAAACCTTTAGCTACCAACCTACCCTTATAGGTATGCGTAAGTCCTTCCATGTCAGTCTTTCTCTTAAAGACCCACTTACACCCAATGGGTTTGACCCCTTCAGGTGGATCAACCAAAGTCCATACTTGGTTGGTGTACATGGAATCCATCTCGGATCTCATGGCCTCAAGCCATTTCTCAGAATCTGGGCTCATCACAGCTTCCTGATAGGATGTAGGCTCATTCTCAACGAGCATAACGTCATCATGGTCAGACAAGAGAAATGAGTATCTCTCAGGCTGACGACGTATCCTATCAGACCTGCGAAGAGGTAGGTCTACTTGAACAGGTTGTTGTTCCACAACTCCTTGTGCAACAACCTCATCATCCACAACACTTTGTGGTTCCTGTTCAACCTCCATCAAGGCCTCAGTGCTATGGTCCATATCTTGAACTTCTTCAAGATCGAATGTACTCCCACTAGTTTTTCTAGAAACAAATTCCCTTTCTAGAAATACCCCAGTCTTAGCCACAAACACTTTGTGCTGACTGGGAATGTAGAAGTAATATCCCTTTGTTTCCTTGGGATATCCTACAAAATAGCACTTATCCGATTTGGGTCCCAGTTTGTCCGAGACTTGACGTCGAACGTAAGCCTCACAACCCCAAATCTTCATGAAAGACATCTTGGGACTCTTCCCAGTCCATATCGTATATGGTGTCTTCATTACAGCCTTGGATGGAACACGGTTAAGTGTGAAGGCTGCTGTGTCTAGAGCATATCCCCAAAAGGATATAGGAAGATCTGTGTGACTCATCATAGATCGTACCATATCTAATAGGGTACGATTCCTCCTTTCGGATACACCATTCCACTGTGGTGTTCCAGGAGGAGTGAGTTGGGATAGAATCCCACACTCAGCTAGATAGTCACGAAACTCATGGCTAAGGTATTCACCACCTCGATCTGATCGAAGTATCTTAATACTCTTGCCATGCTGGTTTTGTACTTCATTCTTGAATTCTTTGAACTTTTCAAAGGATTCAGACTTATGTGTCATCAAGTACACATAACCATATCTACTGAAGTCATCAGTAAATGTAATGAAGTATCTATAACCGCCTCTAGCAGCAACATTGAAAGGGCCACATACATCGCTATGTATGAGTCCTAACAAGTCTGTTGCTCTTTCGCTGTGTCCACTAAATGGAGTCTTGGTCATCTTGCCTAGAAGGCATGACTCGCATGTCTCATATGATTCAAAATCAAATGAGTCCAGCAGACCATCCTTATGGAGCTGGGACAAGCGACTCTCATTTATGTGTCCTAAGCGACAATGCCAGAGGTAGGTTGGGTTCAACTCATTTGATTTCAACCTTTTGGTATTTATGTTATAGATGGGGTTTTCTAAGTCTAGAATATAGAGGTCATTCATCAGATGTGCACTACAATAGAACATATCTTTCAAATAAACGGTACAACAATTGTCCTTTATTATGAATGAAAAGCCTTTCTTGTCTAAACAAGAAACAGAGATGATGTTTTTAGTGATACAAGGCACATAACAACACTCATCTAATTCTAGTACAAGCCCAGAGGGCAGAGATAGAAAGTAAGTCCCTACAGCAACAGCAGCAACCCGTGCTCCATTGCCTACTCGTAGGTCCACCTCGCCCTTTGTCAATGCCCTGCTATTTCTCAGCGCCTGCACATTAGTACAAATGTGAGTAGCACATCCGGTATCCAATACCCATGATGAAGAAATAGATAGATTGACTTCTATAACATGTATACCTGAAGTAGAAGTCTCACTCCTCTTCTTCTTAAGATCTTCCAAGTATACCTTGCAGTTCCTCTTCCAGTGCCCGGTCTGACCGCAGTGGAAGCAGGTAGCATCCTTGGCAACCCCTCCTTTAGGCTTCAGTGCCTTGCCTTTGCCCTTGGCTTGGGACTTTCCCTTACCTTTGGGCTTGCCCTTGCCTTTGCCCTTGTTCACCATCAGAATGGAGTTGGGCTTGACCTTCTTAAGGTTGAGCTCAGCAGTTCTTAACATGCTAAGTAGCTCAGGCAGTGGCTTGTCAATTTCGTTCATGTTGTAGTTCATGACGAATTGACTGTAGCTCTCTGGCAAGGATTGCAAGATCAAGTCAGTGGCCAGCTCTTGGCCAAGGGGAAATCCCAACCTCTGTAGGTTTTCTATGTACCCAATCATCTTGAGTACATATGGACCTACGGGAGTCCCATCTTGCATCTTGCACTGAAACAGTGCCTTCGAGATCTCAAATCTCTCGTGCCTTGCTTGTCCCTGATACAGTTGACGAAGATGTGTTCAACCATATCATAAGCACCCATCAACTCATGTTGCTTCTGGAGCTCAGAGTTCATGGTTGCGAGCATGAGACATGACACATCTAATGCGTCATCTTGATGCTTCTTGTGAGCATCTCGTTCAGCTCGCGGGGCATTGGCAGGAGGTGCCTCCGGAATGGGCTGCTCCAGAACGTACAGTTTACGTTCTTGAGTAAGAACTATTCTTAGATTCCTGTACCAGTCCAGGAAATTAGCTCCATTGAGCTTGTCCTTATCAAGGACAGATCGCAGGGAGAAGTTGTTCGTGTTTGACATGGTAATCTACAACAGAAAAATAAAGCAGAAATAAATATCATATTTCAATGATCATTTAATTAGGCCTTTAACTAAATGATACTCCCACTTTTGTAAATTATAGATGTGGTCAAACCACTCTACTTGATTCTATAATTATAATTCTCGTGGGACAAGATCCACATCATACTAAGCCTTGAGTTAGCTTTGGCTAATCGCCCAAGACTTAGTACGATCGGTAGATAACTAATTTATCAATTACATCTCTATGCAACTCTTGTTTATAGGATGAAAATCCTCATTTTATTAACACTTGAGTTAGCTTTGGCTAATCGCCCAAGAGTTAACAAAAAGTGATCTTTATCCTATCTTCCCAACTTTTGGAAGAATGCCTACAGTTTAACCCGATCAAATTGAGTTAAATAATTTTACTCAATCTAATTGAGTTTGTACTCATCCAGGCCTTGATAGGCGGGACCAAGATTGTCCCTCCGTATCCCACCAAGATAATTTGCGTCGCTCTGCTTTGGCAGATCAACAACTACAAATGATCGAGGTGGTGATAGGTATCAAGACGTGGTAGGCATTTCGAGTTGACGCGATTTAGAACTATTCTAATCGTCGATGTGTATCATATACGCGATTACGATCTAATCTAATCGCTAAGGCACTAATTAATTACTTAATCTAAGCATGCATCACATACACACACAAGCAATTAATTAAAATTTGTGATTAGGTTATGGCCCTACTACGATCTTCTCAAGCCAATGAGAAGATCGGACGGTCAACCTAGGGTCAACAGCTTCTCCAAGCTCCTCCCTTTGACCGCCATGTGTTGCTCGCACCTTCCTCGTAACTCCGTCTTCGAGTGGACTTTCCACGCTCCATTTTGTACATTACAAATAAGAAACTCGAGTTACATTCGAGTCTAAACTATTTTACAATCAGAAATAAAAAGAAAGGCACGACTCGCAGGTCGCGTATCAAATACAACACCCACAACACACAAAAACGGCGCGCAGGCCGTATTATGAATTACAACACATTTATCCAAACTTTTTGGGTTTTTGGGCCATAACCATTATCACAATTACACATAATTCTAAATTATGTATTTTCATAAATTTCTATAATTTTATTACAATTTTACAGAATTTTTGAGTCACAACTCCGAAACGGTCCCGCTAAGCGATTTTCGGGCGCGATCGCGGGACAACTCCCCTTGCGGGGTTTAGGGGCAACACCCCTACTCGCGAAATAACCTTCACGAGTGTCCCAACTACGATCCTATAGCGCCTTAAGCCCGCTGTCCCAAAACAAAAATAATTTGTTTGGGCGAGATCTTTCCATTTCGGAGAGGTTTTCTCGGTAGTCGAAGCCTACAAGTGTCCTAACACTTGTTGCTTCGCTTCTACGAGAAAAATACCCAAAAATACTATAAAAATCATAAAATTACAGAAACTTACAGTAATACTAATTTTTCATAAAAATTAGAATAAAACATGTATGCGTTTTCGCACGTGGCTCTGATACCACTGTTGGGTTTTTCGGGCCGCAAAAACCGCTTTTTGCGTTGCGGAAACCCCGAAACCCATGCCACCGGATCCGTGCGAAAAATTATAAAAAATTTCACATACATGTTTTCTACCTAGATCTACTCTAGATCTACATGTTTAGAACCATTACCCTTGATGCGTGCCCTTCGCGTATCCCGCTCGTCCAAATGGTGCCGGATCTCGAGAGCGTCAAGTGCCGCTCCTCTATATGGTATCCACACGGACAAATAGTGGAGAAACCAAAACCAAAGGTGTGCTAGCACCTTTGGGAGTTTTGGCAAGGCTAAGAGGAGAGGAGAGGGAGAAGAAAAAGAAGAGGAGAAGAGAAAAAAGAAGAAGAAAAGAATGAACGTTGAATGAAAAAAACAACTTTTTTTCATCCTCTTGTGTGGCCGGCCACATCAAGGCCATTAATCACCAATTAATCCCATTAAAATGCCATAAAATGCCATGAGTTACAAACCTCTTTTGTAACCTCCCATGAGGTGGCATCCATGATGATGTGGAGCATCATCATTGGCCATCACTTATGCCACCTCAACTCAAAGTCAAATGGTCAAGTCAAGCATTGACCATGAGGTGGCATAAGTCAAGTCAACATTGATGATGACATGGCATAAAGTCAAGTCAACATGGATGACAAAGTCAAGTCAAACTTGACCCTCAAGTCAAGTCAAACTTGACCATAAAGTCTTCCTTCTCAAGTCAAGTCAAACTTGACTTCTAATCTCCCAAGGTTGATCAAATCAACTCAACTAGTCTAGTTTGGATTACACTTAACCCAATTAAGCAAAGAGATAATAATAAATTACAAAGAAACAAACGCTAACCCGGTCGATTTACTTGGTATCCACCTCAACGAGGTGACTAATCCAAGGATCCACACACACAGCCGACGATTCCACTATGAGAAAAATCTCCTTCTCGAATCACACTTCGAAGGCGGAGAAACCTTCACAACACGACGTCTTCCTCGTACAAGATTTTTAGTGAAGTATGAGAGGAAGAGAAGAGCTTTTACAATGTCAGAGAGCAGTAAAGAAGATGAAAGAATGTGATTCTTGTTCTCTGCGACGTTGACCGCTCTTTTTATAAATTTCAGTGCACCAGTCGACTGCTCCTAGGGCCAGTCGACTGATGGGCTTCAACGGCAATTAAATATGCATTTAATTCGCCAGTTGTCACCCCAACGGCAGTATATCAGTCGACTGCTCCAAGGCCAGTCGACTGGTCCCAGTCGACTGTCCACTCGACTGATCTTTCTGTTCTTGGCTGTGTGTTCTTCGGATCAACCCCAGTCGACTGCTGGCAGGGCCAGTCGACTGCCTAAGCTGAAAACTCACTTTTCCAGCTTCTTCTTCATCCCTTAGCCTTGACACAAGTCTTCAAACGCCTTCCACAAGCCTCGTGCACTTCCTTGCACTCGCTTGAGACGTTTCCCTCGACTTTGTCGTGCTAAGACTTCTCTTGCCAAGAGGCCTCGCCTCCGGGACTTCACCTTTGCCAAGAGGCCGCGCCTCCGGGACTTCACCAAATGCCAAGACTTCATTCCTGGACTTTCCTGTGAACTCAAGTCACACATGTTAGATCAACAAACATTGCCTAACTTAACCTGATTTAGCCAAACATTAAAATCCAAATTGCTTGGGGCAAAATTGCCTCAACAATCTCCCCCTTTTTGATGTTTGGCAAAAATCATTTAAGTTAGGTCTTTAATACAACATGTATAATATCACCATACATAATCATGCTTTAATCAGAATTAATCAAGTAAGCATAAACATTAAGCATGAATAAGTAACCATGAATAATCATGAAGGCCTAACTTTCCATTTCATTCTCCCCCTTTTTGACATACAGCAAAAAGAAACAGGGAATATCAGAGCAAATAATGGATAAGTAGTCAATCTTTTCAAGAGGAATGAATTATGACTAATGTTATAATTTTCTCCCCCTTAATCCTTACTTCTCCTTTGTTCAAGCACTAAAAATATAAGATTAAACACTCAAGCTCATCAGTGAACAAGGAGTATACTAATAAGTGACAAGATGGAATCAAAAATCCATTGAAAAATCAGCATAATTCAGAAAAACAGAGAGATCAGTCGACTGCTTATCATCACCAGTCGACTGATGCCTGATAAACTGATTTTCAGTGCCAACTTCGAAAAGCCTTAACTAATTCATATTAATTCAGAAAAATATGAAATTTGACAATGTGATTTAATGACCCATAAGTAATTATGGAAAAATGGTTTCAACATATTTTCAATCTTAAAAATATCATTTTGATACTATGTGCCAAAGAATTTAAATTTTCAAGAAACATGCATTAGTATCAAAATATTTTTGGGTATTGAGATGTTGTTTGTACCAGTCCTTTTTACTATTAGAGTGATTATAGAACATACATCAAGCATTTGATGTCAAGGAATGGTCAATTTTCAAATAAAACAGGTCAAAATCACAATGTCACAGATATATCAGTCGACTGGTATCTGTCTCAGTCGACTGATGGCTGAAAGTCTGATTTTTCAGCCCAACTTTAGAAATTCATAACTAATTCAAATTTCGTCCAAAAATTCTAAAATTTGACAATGTAATTTCTTAACCCATTTTGTGTGAGAGAAAATTGGTTTCAATATTTTTGCATCAATAAAAAGTCATTTTGATACCATGTATCAAAAACTTGAAACTTTGAGTTTTAAAGAACTAAGTATCATCATTTAAATGAGTAAATAGTTTCACTCTTTAATGGTTCTAGGATGTTTGATGTCATATAAGAAATGTATGGGATCTTAATTTCTTTTATTTTCAAAGATTTTTTAAATTTATTTTATCTTAAAAATTATTTTAACCCAAGATGCTCCCCCTAAATATATTAGATTTAAAAATCCATTTTCAATCTATAGCTCCCCCTATATCCATGCAAGATATATGAATCAAACATATCACACAATTATGAACCAAAAAAATACAAAATATAAAACCTTAAAAGCATCACATCAACATTATTCAAAGCATATCACACATCCAAAATATCCATATCATCACAAGCACAAGCAAAGTTTTAAGTTTTACAAAAAAAATTCATAGAATTATCAAGTCACTCAAACTACATGTCATCATCACTAGGTGGAGGAGGTCGAGAAGGAGATTGAAAATGCATATGCATTTTCTGCACCATGTCACATATGAGCTGCTGCTGTGCAAGGCCATCCTGCTGTCTTTGTGTGACAGCTCGAACTTCTTGACGCAGAACACGAATCTCCGCAAGACAAACTTTGACTCGCCCGTCAACATCAGAAATCATATTCTCCAGACGGGTAAGCCTCTCATCTTCACTTGCATCTTTTTCTTCCTCAGAATCAGAAGAAATATTCACTTGAGCTGCCTTTTGAATCCAAGTCATAGCACCATTGGAATAGACAATCCTTGCTAGCTTCAAGTGACGAGGACCAAGTTGATCATAGTCTTTTGATAATTGTCGTATGGCTCCCACTGTGATATCAACCCCCTGGAATGCTAGAAATTGAGTGATGATGTGACCGAACGGCATATAGATCTTGCCATTCGTGGAATCGGAGTGGTAGAGAATGGAGTGATAGATGTGGAGAGCAATATCAATGTCAAGATGCTGCTCTAAGGCATACATCATGATTAGATGAGGTATACGTATCATAGCTCGTCCTCGAGTCACTATGGGTAAAATGCAGTCAAGTATGATACGGTACCAGACATAATGATCGGCAGACATTTTTGTGGCATGAAAGCTTTTCCTAGAGGGTTTTCTTGGTTGTTTGAAGTAGTATGTGTGAATTTGTTCAACGGTCACGTTTGAGAAGGATCCTGTGATTTTACCAGTAACATCAGGAAAACATACAAATGGATTTGAGGACGTACGGAGGCCAAGAAAGGATCGGATGGACTCAGGTGTGAACTCAATATGCATACCGGCTGCAGTAGACACATAATGTTTGTCGGTTATGTCTGTTGGTCGAAGATTTACATAAAATTCTTTGCACAAGTCTAAATTAATGTTGCTTGTGCAATTCACTAGGTTTTCTAGTTGGTAGTACAAGATACGGTCATAGATATGAGGAGTAGTTGATTGAAAGAATTGTCGATTTAGATAACGACAATCCATGAAGTGAAATTCGGATGTTTCAAATAGATGTTGTGCCATTTTTGAATGAAACCTAGGTTCAGGACGACCATGGAAATAGGAAGGATCAGGGTATTGTGGTGTATCCTTATTCTTACGTAGAATTGACTTCCTAGGAGGTTTATGGGCTACATGCTTTTGCCTAACTCTAAGAGTGATGCAATGCATGATGATAAGACACAAAACATAAGAGAATTAATCCAAAAAGAAATAGGTTTTAAAAGAATAGAACTAAAAAGGATTGATTTTAGAGATTTACCTCCTTTGGCTTGGTTGGTCTTCCATGAAAACCCTAGTTTTTGCTTGAAAAGAGGAGTAGAGGTTGTAGGAGATGAGAAATAGGGAAGTTTTGGGCTCTAGGAGGCTGGAGGAAGGCTGGAGAGACGAAAACGGCAGGGACGACGCAACCCTAGGGTTAGCAGTCGACCGCCGTTTATGATTTCTTATATAGAAGTCGCGCCGTCAGTCGACTGATGGGTTGCCAGTCGACTGATATCAGTCGACTGAGCCATTTGCAGTCGACTGATGCCCTTTGTAAAAACTCACAGAAAGATCAGTCGAGTGAAGCAGTCGACTGCTCAGACTGATGCGACTGACAGAAAGATCAGTCGAGTGATTTCTGACTGATGCTGTTTGCCGAGTTGCATCAGTCGACTGGTATTTCTGTGTCAGTCGACTGATGGTCTGAAATCAGCCCTGTGCATATTCTGATACGAACTTCAGAAATGCATAAAAAATTTCATAAAATTCAGAAAAATCTGAAATTTTGCAGACATGTTTGTTTTGATATTCTCTATTAGGGAAAAATATGAATTTATGAAAAATATTCTTGTTTCCATGGTTTGATACAAACTTTGAAGTTTGGCACAAATGCATGCATTTTGTATCAAGTTTAGGATTTGTTATGATTTCAATTCTGGTCTTTTGTCTCCCTATCCTTAGTTAATTGTTGAAATGGTGTGAAATTCTTTAAAATGTCCAACTATGATCTATGAGCAAGATGTCCATTAATTAAACATTTGCCTTTCCCATAGTTGGTCTAAAATAATTGAATTGATACCATTTATACCACATCAAGATGCTAGAGAGCATTTGTGAGGTATGAGTATCATCCTATCATCTCACATATCAATCAAATCACCAATACACATTCAAAGTCATCCTAAAGTCTTGTGAGATGTAAAAGTTCATGTTGTTGGCTTTATAAAATGCTAGACATTCCTATTCCACAAGACACATTCCTAACCCTCTTCTTATTTTTGTGAATTCGGCTTCGGGTAGTGGTTTGGTGAATATATCGGCAAGATTTGATTTTGATTCAATGTAGCTTAGTTCTATATCACCTCTTGCCATGTGATCCCTTATGAAATGATGTTTAATTTCAATATGCTTAGTTCTTGAATGATGCACTGGATTTTTCGTTAAGTTGATTGTACTCATGTTGTCACACATGATTTGAACCTTTGAATAATTTAGCTCATAATCCTTAAGTGTATGCATCATCCATAAAAGTTGAGCTACACATCCTCCTAAGGCCACATACTCTGCTTCAGTAGTAGACAAAGCTACACATGGTTGTTTTCTACTACTCCAACTCACTAAGGAAGCTCCTAGAAATTGGCATCCACCACTAGTGCTTTTTCTATCCAACTTACATCCTGCATAATCTGAGTCAGTATACCCAATTAGATCAAAATTTTGGTTTCTTGGGTACCAAAGACCTACATTTAAGGTTCCCTTAATGTATTTTAAAATTCTTTTTACAGCTGCAAGGTGTGATTCTTTTGCACATGATTGATACCTTGCACACATCCCAACCGCAAATAAAATATCCGGTCTACTAGCGGTTAGATAGAGTAGGCTACCAATCATGCTCCTATATTGTTTTGAGTCTGTACTTTTACCCTCATCATCTTTATCTAGTTTCACATTTGTTCCCATTGGAGTTGTTATTGTTTTAGCATTTTCCATTCCAAATTTCTTTATCATTTCTTTTGCATATTTTGTTTGAAACACATGGGTTCCCTCACTCGTTTGTTTTACTTGTAGTCCTAAGAAGAAAGTGAGCTCTCCAACTAGACTCATCTCAAACTCATCTTCCATATGTTTGATGAATTCATGTAGGAAGTCATCATTAGTTGACCCAAAAATAATATCATCCACATACACTTGGGCAACAAAGATATCATTTTCTTTTGACTTTATAAACAATGTTGGATCAATACTCCCTCTCCTAAAGCCTTTTGATATTAGAAAGGTTGATAACCTCTCATACCAAGCTCTTGGAGCTTGCTTTAACCCATATAAGGCTTTGTTGAGCTTATACACATGGTTGGGAAGATCAACACTCTCAAAACCGGGAGGTTGCTCTACATATACTTCTTCCTTAATGAACCCATTTAGAAATGCCGATTTTACATCCATTTGATGGAGTTTAAAACCCATGTATGCGGCATATCCTAGAAGGATTCGAATGGACTCTAATCTAGCTACCGGTGCATAGGTCTCATCATAATCTAGTCCTTCAACTTGATTGAAACCTCTAGCCACCAATCTAGCCTTATTCCTAGTTACAATTCCTTGATCATCTAACTTGTTCCTAAACACCCATTTTGTGGTCACAATTGTTTTGTCATTGGGTCTTGGAACTAGTTCCCATACATTGCTTCTTTCGAATTGGTTTAGTTCTTCTTGCATTGCTAGGATCCAATCCGTATCACTTAGAGCCTCATCAATTGTTTTAGGTTCACATTGTGAGATTAAGGCAATTTGACTTGTTTCGTTTCTAAATTGAGACCTAGTTCTTACTCCTAGTTCTATATCCCCTACAACTTGGTCAATAGGGTGATCTTGATGATGCCTAAGAGTCCTAGTCTTAATGGGCTCCTCACACTCGTTATTGTTGCATTTAGGCTCATCCTCAAGGTCATTTCTTCCTCCCCCTAGATTGTTGCTCTCTATTTGTAGATTTTCCATTTCTTTGGTTATTTCTTTTGTTTGTGCAATTATATCCTCATCGATTTGTGATCTTCTAGGGTAGGTGTTACTTGACTCGTCAAATTCAACATTTGACGATTCTTCAATGGTTTGAGTTCTTTTGTTGTAAATCCTATAGCTTTTACTAGAGGATGAATAACCCACAAGGATTCCTTCATCCGCCTTGGCCTCAAATTTCTTCAACTCATCCTTAGTGTTTAAAATGTACACTTTACATCCAAACACTCGAAAGTAACTAATCTTTGGGATTTTTCCACTCCACAACTCAAAAGGAGTTTTTCCTAAAAATCTATGAATTGCTACCCTGTTTTGAATGTAGCAAGCGGTGTTAACCGCTTCTGCCCATAGGTAAGTGGGTAGTGAGTATGCATTTAGCATGGTTCTAGCGGCTTCTTGTAAAGCCCTATTTTTCCTCTCAACAACTCCATTTTGTTGAGGGGTTCTTGCACATGAGAACTCATGCTTGTATCCATTTTCTAAGCAAAATTTGGAGAATTTTGAATTTTCAAACTCTCCACCATGATCACTCCTAATTCTATTTATTTTGAGTGTTCTTTCATTTTCAACCCTTTTACTAAACCCAATGAAAATGTCTAAGGTATCGTCCTTATGTTTCATGAAAAATACCCAAGAGTATCTTGAGTAGTCATCTACTATTACCAAGCAATATTTACTACCATTCAATGAAGGAGTACTATGACAATCAAACAAATCCAAGTGCAATAATTCTAAAGGTAATGTAGTACTAGTTAGAGTTTTACCTTTGTGTGATGATTTTGATTGCTTACCCTCTTGGCATGCATCACACAATTTGTTCTTGACATACTTGAGCTTTGGTAGTCCTTTCACCAACTCCTTGTTTGCCACCTTTGCTATGGTTTTCATGTTGATGTGTCCAAGCCTCCTGTGCCATAGCCATCCTTCTTCTTCTTTTGACATGAAACACTCAACATACGGGTTAGAAGCAAAAGCTAAATTAAGATAATAAAGATTTCGGTTCCTATAGCCTTCTAGTATGATATTTTTCTCACCTATTTGCCTAACCAAATATTTTGTTGCATGAAACTCAACTTGATAGCCCGAGTCACATAATTGACTTATACTAAGCAAGTTAAATTCCATGTTTTTGACTAAAAGGACTTTATGAATTTTAATTTTAGATGAAACCTCAATGGTACCTCTACCTATGATTTTGAGTTTTCCACTATTACCAAATGATACTTCTCCTTTCTTTATGTATTTTATTTTCGTGAATTTACTTACATCTCCGGTCATGTGTCTTGAACATCCACTATCCATAATCCACATGCCCGTATCCTTCTTCTCTCTCACCTAAACAACATAAAATACATCACGTTTTGGAACCCAAAAACTAGATTCACTTACATTTTGCAAATACTTTTTAGGTACCCAAGCTTGTCTAACCTTGTCCTTAGGTGATTTGTTTAACCCCCTTTGTCTATCTACTAGTGAAATGTAGGACACCTCTTTAGGCCTATATCCTAGCCCCGCCTTGTTGTATACCGCCCGTTGACTGTTTAGGATCATGTCAAGGTTTCTAGATCCTAAGGTGAATTTCTCTCCTCAAGCATTTCTTTAGATCCTCAACTTCATTTTTCAATTTTTCATTTTCTTCACATATGTCATGGTAGTCAAGGTTGGTATTCCTAGTTGTTCTAAGTTCTTCTTTTAATGCTTTGACCTTAGATTTTGATTTAACTAAAGCATTTCTAAGATAAGCCATTGTACGAAAAATAAGTTTTTGTTTAGCACTATCCATTACCTCATCCTCACTTGAGGAGGATTCATCGTCGCTTGATTCTTCTTCCTCTTCACTTGATGTGTATTGATCATCCTTGTGTGCCATGAGCGCCATGTGTCGGGTGATGTGGCACACTTCTTCTTCATCATCTGAGGACTCACTACTTGAGGTATCCCATGTGGTTTGTGCAACCATCACCTCCTTCTTCTTCTTCTTTTCTTTTGAATCTTCTTTCTTCTTTTGATCCGGGCAATTTGGCTTGATGTGTCCCCTTTTGTTGCATCCATAGCAAGTTACGTTAGGATTATAATTTGAACTTTGACTTTTACCTTGGGGTGGTATGAACATCTTCTTCATATTTCTTCTAGTGAGCCTCCTTGACTTTCCCATCATCCTTTTGACAAAGTGCGCCGCTTCTTTGGGTGTCATTTCTTTATCACTATCGGAGGACTCTTGCTCGGAATCGGATGATTCTTCCTTCTCCTTCTTTTTCTTCTTGTCTTTCTTATCTACAAACAAAGCAATACCTTTCTCTTTTGTGGACACATTAGCTTGCTCATGTAGTTCAAACTCACAAAATAATTCATCTAATTTTACCGTAGATAAGTCCCTTGATACTTTATAAGCATCCACCATTGATGCCCATAGAGTAGTTCGGGGGAAAGCTTGTAGCACATACCTCACTAGATCTCGGCTTTCAATCTTTTCACCAATGACATGGAGACCATTTACGATCTCCTTGAACCGTCCGTGCATTTGACTTACATTTTCATTGGTCCTCATTGAGAATGATTGAAGTTGTCCCACCAATAAGTCTCTTTTGGCACGCCTTGTTTCGCTTGAACCCTCATTGAGTTCAATGAGCTTTTCCCAGAGTTCTTTGGCCGAGTTGAAAGGACCAACCTTGCTCAATTGTTCTTTGGATAGTCCGCATTGCAAGGTTGTTGTGGCCTTCGCATTGGCTTGTGCCTTTTTGCATATATCCTTTGTCCAATCCGTTGTAGGAAGGGGTTTTCCAGAAGCATCCTTTGGCTTTTCGAATCCATCTATGATGCTAAACCAGTTATCAATATCATTCATTAAATAATACTCCATCCTACCTCTCCAATATGCGAAGTCGTTGCCATCGAAGTAGGGTGGTCGCGCGGTGCTGTATCCCTCTTGAAACGCCATTGAATTCTTTCGGTTGAATGTTACTTCGCGCGAAAGGGACCAGGCTCTGATACCACTTGTTGGGATCGAGGCGTTCGCTAGAGGGGGGTGAATAGCGTCTTTCGATTTTTCTCTGCGAGTTTGTTAGCGGAAGCAAAGAGATAATAATAAATTACAAAGAAACAAACGCTAACCCGGTCGATTTACTTGGTATCCACCTCAACGAGGTGACTAATCCAAGGATCCACACACGCAGCCGACGATTCCACTATGAAAAAAATCTCCTTCTCGAATCACACTTCGAAGGCGGAGAAACCTTCACAACAGGACGTCTTCCTCGTACAAGATTTGTAGTGAAGTATGAGAGGAAGAGAAGAGCTTTTACAATGTAAGAGAGCAGTAAAGAAGATGAAAGAATCTGATTCTTGTTCTCTGCGACGTTGACCGCTCTTTTTATAAAATTCAGTGCACCAGTCGACTGCTCCTAGGGCCAGTCGACTGATGGGCTTCAACGGCAATTAAATATGCATTTAATTTGCCAGTTGTCACCCCAACGGCAGTATATCAGTCGACTGCTCCAAGGCCAGTCGACTGGTCCCAGTCGACTGTCCACTCGACTGATCTTTCTGTTCTTGGCTGTGTGTTCTTCGGATCAACCCCAGTCGACTGCTGGCAGGGCCAGTCGACTGCCTAAGCTGAAAACTCACTTTTCCAGCTTCTTCTTCATCCCTTAGCCTTGACACAAGTCTTCAAACGCCTTCCACAAGCCTCGTGCACTTCCTTGCACTCGCTTGAGACGTTTCCCTCGACTTTGTCGTGCTAAGACTTCTCTTGCCAAGAGGCCTCGCCTCCGGGACTTCACCTTTGCCAAGAGGCCGCGCCTCCGGGACTTCACCAAATGCCAAGACTTCATTCCTGGACTTTCCTGTGAACTCAAGTCACACATGTTAGATCAACAAACATTGCCTAACTTAACCTGATTTAGCCAAACATTAAAATCCAAATCGCTTGGGGCAAAATTGCCTCAACACACATCACATCTAAGTCAAATGGTCAAGTCAAGCATTGACCAAGAGGTGGCATAAGTCAAGTCAACATAGATGATGACATGATAAAAAGTCAAGTCAATATTTATGATGACATGACACAAAGTCAAGTCAAACTTGACTATAAAATTCTCCTTCTCAAATCAAGTCAAACTTGACTTCTAATATCCCAAATTTGGTCAAATCAACTCCACTAGTCTAGTTTGTATTACACTTAACCCAACTTGATTCATCACATGAATCTAATTCTTTTGGTTCATCATATGAACCTAATTTCCACCTAATTGTCCTTTGTGTGTGACTCTATAGGTTCTTGTAATGTTGGCAATGTCCTAAACTCATTTAGGTGCATAAGTAGTGAACGGTATCTAGGAACACATCGCTACTACCCAAGTTACAAGAATGTTGAGATCCAACATCACCATCGTAACTACTAATTATGACTCTTCACAATATGTGACAATGTCCTTCTATCCTTGATATCATGATTGATTAAACCGAGGCATTGACCGTGTCATCCTCTAATCAATCTATGCCTTGAACTCCAAGTAGACTCACTACAATCAAACGAGCTTAACATCACATGTTGACTCATTTGGGCATGACCATGCTCTTAAGTGGTCTCACTCTATCAAGAACTATGATATCACTCCCGTCATATGGGAGGTATAGATCCCATCTACATCACTCACATCCCACTACATAATTTGTTACACACCTAGTAATCGCCTTTATAGTCCACCCAATTACGGGTGACGTTTGACGAAGCCAAAGTATGCAACTCCTTATGTTGGGAACCATGGTGACTTCAGGTCCTAGGACTAATAGTCATACTAATAGCCACATGAGAAAGTATATGACACTCATATAACGATCCATGATACTTTCTCATGGCGGGTCATTCAGTATATATTCTCCAATGCATACCCATGTGTCAACTTGATATCTCATATCTATGACTTGTGAGATCAAGTCATCATGTTGACCTACATGCTAATCTCGTCGCATTAACATTGTCCTCGAATGTTAATACTTGACTAGGAATCATTTAGAGTAGTGTTCTCTATATCATCTCACTATCGATTCAACTAATCGATTGATATAGATATGAACGATCTACTCAAGGACATTATTATACTTAGTTATATGGCACGAATATCAAGTAAGTATAATAACCACAATAAAAATACCTTTTAAAATGTAGTAATATGATACAATGAGTCCATACAACAATCATCAAATGATTGGCTCTAGGGCTCTCACTAACACCATGATACTTTGTCATGACGGGTCATTCAGTATGTATTCTAATGCATAAGGTACGTACTTATCCAAGTGAGATCTTTGTTGACCTACAACCACTCTATGGGCATCGATGGTCGATGCGTATAAAGTGTCAAGGGATCTTTCAGGACGTGTTAAATTAGATGAACTAAAGAAATTTTATAAATTTGAATTACATGAACAAGCTAACTATATCTACCAAAGAGAAAGGTATAGCTTTGGTTGCAGAAAAGAAGAGAGAAGAAGAAAAGAAGGAGGAGCCCTCATCCGAGTCCGACCGGGAATCTTCGGATAGCGACGAGGAGATGTCGGCAAAGGAGGTCACCCATTATGTCAAGCAGATGATGGGAAATTCAAGGAGATTCACAAGGAGGAATGTAAAGAAGATGTTCACATCACCACGAGGTAAAACTCAAAGTTCAAGTTTTAACCCTAATGTCACGTGTTATGAATGCAACAAGAAGGGACACATCAAGCCGAACTGTCCGGAGCTGAAGAAGAGAGAGGAGAAGGAAAGAAAGAAGAAGGAAAAGAAGAAGAAGGAGGTGATGGTAGCCCAAGCCACGTGGGACTCATCAAGTAGCGACTCCTCAGATGATGAAGAGGAGTTGTGCCACATCACCCGACACATGACGCTCATGGCATGTGAGAGTGACCACGACACCACAAGCGAGGAAGAAGGGTCAAGTGGAGATGAATCTTCCTCGAGCGAAGATGAGGTAATGGATTCTGCAAAAGAGAAGTTTCTTTATCGTACTATTGCTTTTCTTAAAAATGCATTGATAAAATCAAAATCTAAGGTTAAGACATTAAAGGAAGAACTTAGGACCACTAGGAACAATGATCTTGATTGTGATGAAATAATTGAAGAAAATAAAAAATTGAAGAATGAAATTGTTGATTTAAGGAAATGTTTAGATAAATTTACAATTGGATCTAGGAACCTTGACATGGTACTAAATAGCCAAAGAGCCGTTTATAACAAGGCCGGAATAGGATATAGACCTAAGGAGGTTTCTTACATTTCCCTAGTAGGAAGACAAGGGGCATTAAACAAACCAATCACTAAGGGTAAAATAAGACAAGCATGGGTCCCTAAAAGATATTTATAAAATGTTAGTGAATCTAGTTTTTGGGTACCAAAATGTGATGTATTTTATGTTGTATAGGTAAGAGAGAAGAAGGATACTAACATGTGGATCATGGATAGCGGGTGTTCAAGTCACATGACCGGAGATGTAAGCAAGTTTACAAAAATAAAATACATGAAGAAAGGAAAGGTGTCATTTGGAAATAGTGGAAAACTCAAAATCATAGGTAGAGGTACAATTGAGGTATCACCCACAATCACAATTCATAAGGTTCTTTTAGTTAAGGACATGGAATTTAACTTGCTTAGTGTGAGTCAATTATGTGATTCGGGCTATCAAGTTGAATTTCATGCAAACAAATGTCTAGTTAGACAAATAGGGTTGAAAAATGTGATCTTAGAAGGATATAGGAACCAAAACCTTTACTATATAAATTTGTCTTTTGCTTCTAACCCTTCTATTGAGTGTCTCATGTCAAAAGAAGAGGAAGGATGGCTATGGCATAGGAGGCTTGGACACATCAACATGAAGAACATCGCCAAGGTGGCCAAAATGGAGTTGGTGAAAGGACTACCGAAAGTCAAATATGTCAAGAACAAGATGTGTGATGCATGCCAAGAGGGTAAGCAACCTAAATCATCACACAAAGGTAAAACTCTAACTAGCACTACTTTACCTTTAGAATTATTGCATTTAGATTTATTTGATTGTCATAGCACTCCTTCACTTATGGGTAATAAATATTATTTGGTAATTGTAGATGATTACTCTAGATTTACATGGGTTTATTTCATGAAAAATAAGGATGAGACCTTAGCTATTTTCATAGGTTTTAGCAAAAGGGTAGAAAATGAAAGAACCTTGAAAATCAATAGGATTAGAAGTGATCATGGTGGAGAGTTTGAGAACTCAAACTTCTCAAAATTTTACTTAGAAAATGGATACAAATGCGACGTTGATCACTCTTTTTATAAAATTCCGTACATCAGCCGACTGATCCTATGGCCAGTCGACTGATGGGCTTCAAACGGCTCTTTAATACTTATTTAATTTGCTAGTTGTCACTCAACGATAGTCTATTTGTAAAATACCAAAACTTGGGTTATTGGAGGGTTAGTGGATTAATGGGGTAATAGGTTGGATCCGCAACCCGTTACCAGCCGAATAAAAGGAACGGTCCTGTAGCATCCCAATTGCGATCTCAGCCTTCCCCAACCACGCGATGCTTTCTCCCAAATCCTGATACCTCTGTTCCCGATCTGACGCCGCCACTCTTCCCTTCTCCTCCGACGCTCTCACCTAAAGGCAGATCGCCAGTGCCAAGGGAGAACATCAGCTACCAACAGCGGGAGCTGTAGGGATCTGGTTCCCAACGGGAGGACCGAAATTGGGCGAGAAGTGGTTGTGGACGACGCGGCGTGGAGGAAGAAACTGGTAAGTGCCTATTTGGTTGGAATCTTCCGATTGGGTTTGGGTGAGCTGAGATTTAGGGTTTTGGGTCTTCAGATCTTGGATCGGGAAGCGACAAGGCATCGCCCCTCTTCGGCCCGACGCCATTGCCTTGTGGAGAGACACCGCCTGACTGCCACCACAGCCGATGCTCGATCGTCGCCTTCCACGTAAAGACTAACTCATCGCCGACCTCCCTTGTCCTTCTTCTTTTTCGAGAAGGCCGGAGCCCTAGCTGCCGCCATTGCCTCCTTCGCCGCTGAAGTGAGCTATTCTAATCAAAGATTGAACGGTGGTGGACGGCAGCCGTGATCAGAACCGAAGCTTGGATCTAAGGCAAAGGGTAATTCAAGGTGAGGGCTGGTCTTCTTGAAATTTATCTATAATGATGGTGAAGTGTGTAGGCTGATCGATTGATGAACTTGTTCTGTTCAGATCAATTGTGTTGGAGCTATAGAAAGGAAGAAAAGAAGAAGAAAAGGCTTGATTTGGAACAGATCTAGGACGGCAGTAGCTTAGCTGAGGTAAGTTTCCCTTGAATATATCTGTATTGATTAGCAAAGAGTGTTGAGTGTTTAGCTTAGAACCAATATATCCTGTTCAGTGAGATTAAGGTTGTTTGTGCCTATGAAATTATTCGGTTGAAGGTGAAACTGATCAATGTTGTTTAGTGTGGATCTAGGTTAATAGATTTGTTGGGATTTACCTGTTGAACTTGGTTGTAAACCAAGGGAGGTGAGGTTGGTTAGCTTAACTATATTGTTGTTGAATTAGTTGAATTACGTGATATTAAATTTATAAAATTTAATACTGTAATTTGATACAATACCTTTGTAGTAAGTATTGTACTATTGTTTGTTGCATGACCTTGATTTGATGGGTCCTATTATACTTGGAGTATTACATTTTCTGGGGGTTCTAGCATTTACAGACTTCTGATCAGGTGAGTACCCTGTACTTGGTCAATACAGGAATTCCTTTTCTGTGCATGTATTGTTGCTTTTCTATCTATCCTGTTGATATCCATGATAGTTGAGATAGTATCTAGTTGATACTCTTGATGATCACTGCTTGATACCTGTTGTTGACCTTATGATGATCCTTGATATCATGTTGATAATCTTGTTAGTTGTCTGATACAAGTCATATGACCTCTGTTTTGACTTATGTCTATTCTTGTTGACTCATGTTGAATCTGTTGAACATGCTAATTAACCTTAGCTATTACATGTTGGGATGATCATCATACATCCATAATAGTTGTAGTTGTTATTGTTGTTGGATCTTACTTGCACCGTGTTGTGGTGCCACATAGGTAAGAGGTTGCACTACAGTTGGGTGCGACCAGGACTGGCTACATGCCCTCCTGCCACACTGCCCCTCCCCACTTATCTATAGGGGTCAGTTGTCGGAGCTAGCAGTTGATGCGGTGTGTTTTTTTGCATGGGAAATTTTATTTATATACATTTTCCCTTATTTGTTGTATCACTTACGCTCATCAAAATTAATTATTTATTTATTACCAAACCTCTAACTATCGTCTTAAGTAGTATAGAGAGGTCTGGGTCATCTCTCTCGGACTCAATGACATGATGTTTTATCTTAGACTAATAGTGTGGGGTTTTATTGTGTTTTATTCATGACTCCATTTATTGACAAGTTAATCCTACAATTTATAAAAGAATACTAATATACAAAGTGTACATTCCTAAACCTACATTTATTCATCAATGTTACATTTACATTATACAAACTAATCCACTACAATATATATCTAAACAACATATCTACAATCACACATGCCAAAACATGATAACTCAACAAGCGCAGTTACATACGACACTAACATTTCTAGTTCGACATACAAATACAACATACAACACAATGTTCATTTACATAACATACAAATCATATATACAATAATCTTACAAAGGAATACAATACAAACTCTGAATTACATCAATAAGCAAATCATACAAGTATCCCACCTTGTTTCACAAACACTACACTAAACATACAATATCCTATACATTATTCACAAGCTGTAACAAAAGAAATCATACTTACACATATTCACAATCCAACAATCTTAGAACCGGTTTCACAATTACCACCTTAATGAAATTCCAAACTCTAAAAGTTCAACACTAAGTATGCTCTTTCCCAATTAATCATCCAACTACTCCATGGTTCAACATGCAACATTGACATTCATGATCATAAAGTCAACAACAGCAAAACATTTCATCAATACAAACCCATGATTCCAATACAAGTCAAATCAACACATGCTCATTCCATTCCCCTTCAATAATTCCAAACATACAAGCTATCACAATAGCGAACAACTTCAAGCTATCACACGGTTCTCAGTTTAAACCATGGTTTCATTCATGCATCAAGGTCCAACAACAACATTGAATTGTAAATATGCATCAGCTAAGCTTTAATCACCAAAAGAAATAGAATTCACAAGAAACAACCAGTAATGGGGGAGATTTTTGATTACTTCAACAGTTAACAATTAACCAAAAGAACAACTGAATTAAACTAGGTTAAAACTAGGTTAGGGTTTAACAAGAATTAGGAATTAGTATTAGCAATTAGGATTAGGAATTAGGTTAAATGATTCAAACGTATTTACAGTAAAAGGGGGGTTTTGATTTTCATTGAAACAGAAACAAACAGAACAAGAATGAGAAAACATAGAACAGCGAAGAACAGAGAATAGGGATGAAAGCATTAGCTAGGGTATGGGAAATTGATTTCCCAATCAACCACAGAACGAAACCATCAACCGCTGAAGGTGGATTTGCGCCAATGGAGGTGGATCTCGCTGCTGCGCTCACGGCAAGACAGAACGGAGAAGATGACGACGTGAATGCTTAACCCTTGCCCTGGTCTTCTGCTACAAATCGCTGCCAGAAGAGTCAGAAACAAAGAGATGAACACCCTTACTTGGTCTTCTCCGGTGAGAGGCAGAAGGTTGAAGAATCACGGGGAATCCACTGCTACAATCGCCGCCAGTGGGTCAGCTGCTACTCTGCTACAATCGCCACCAGAGAATCAGCCACCGCATGCTTCTTCTATGGATGCAAATGATCGGTTGCTGTCGCCGGCCACCGCCACTGGGCACTCCGCTCACAGTGGCGGAACACGGACGACAGAGGAGGGGGAAGGCAAATGGTTGGTGCTCGTTCACCACAGGGTTGTCGGCGCCGTTCAGAGCTGAACGGGAAATCGGGGAAGAAGAAGGAAGCGGAAGGGTGGCGGGGCTCGGTGACAAAGAAGACAAAGAGACGGAGAAGAAAAAATCGCGAACAGAAACCCTAAGCTACGAGCCCCCCCCCCCCTCCCCCCCCTCCCCTCCCCTTGGCATCGCTGAACCGGCGGTCTTTTAAACTCCACCGCTGAATCGGCGAGAAGCAATTGAAGTGAACCGGTGGTTTTATTTGAAGTGAACCGGCCGAATTAGGTTGATGGGTTGAAGAATTGGACCGGCTGGATGTTTTAGATGGGCTTGAACAGTGCTAGGCTTGAGCTGAGCTTGGGTTTAACTTTGATTTGGGTTGAACTTGAACTTGACTCAGCTGATTGAACCGGAAATTTGGAATTGAACCAGCCCCATTTACTGATTTGGGCTTGAATAAAATGGGCCATCTCTGATTTGTAATTGAACCAAGCTCTAGCATTGGATTTGGGCTGAATTTGGATTTTAACCTAATTTGAAACCATTTCTGATCTGATTGAACCAATTTAAATTCTAATTCGAACCATATTTGAACCCAAGCTTGATATCTTGCAAATTAATCCTCCAAATATTATTATTTTCCTCCCAATTTTCTGCAAACATTAAATACACAAATTAATACCCATAAATTCTCATAAATTAATGTAAATTCCAATAAAGACCATAAATTCATCCAAAATGATGAAATATCCCAAAAATCCCTATTTATGATATGAAATACGGTTCAAACCGGTTCAATCTAACCCTAATTTATCCGGTTAAAATGCCAGTTATCAAATCCCCCACACTTATTCTTTCACGTCCCGTGAAAGTAAACTAATATACATTGTTTTCCATCTTATAATGTCAATCAAATCAGAAAATTACAACAATAAGTTAAATAAGAGTGCCAAATTTAAAAATCCAAGCACCAGAATTCAATTCATACATGAATCAACAAAATAGCAATTTCAATCCACCCTAAATAAATTGAGAATGATGACTAAAATGACCTCACAGGATAAATAATGTGATCGCTCATCCTCATAATCATGTAAACGGTGGATCTCTCTCAAGTTACCTATGGATCATGCACTACCATATGTTTGCTCTTCTTCTAATCTCTACCACTATCAGATGCATAAAATTACATAATCCATGAAGATTTATTGCAAAAGAATAAGGAATAAAGAATAATGAATAAAGGAAATAATAGAAGGAAAATAATGTGTGTAAAGGGAAAATGAAGATAATAGATACAAGTGGAAGAAATGAAAAAATGACATGCTTCATAGATTATGCAACCCTATGGTAATGTGGCCTCGACAGAATTAGAGCAAGTTCTAGAGTTACATTACCATAAGTGCCCCACAACAAGTAAATTAGGCTCAATCCTCACTACGTATAAAAAATAGTCATCATCTCAACTATTTAAGATAAAATCTATCACTAAGTTGTATCCTCACATAATCCAGGAACTCCTTCATGTCTATAAACCTCTAGAATTCGACAAACTTAGATAACTAAGTTATCGCAATTCCTAAGATGATTAAGTTATGTAGGGGAGGAAAATTTATTATGAAAGAATCATGAATAGATGAATAAACAAATCCTAAACTAAGTTATTTATTTACACACCCTAAGCTAAGACAGAATAAAAAATCGTATATACATCCTAAACTAATCAAGTCATATGATATGTACAAAGAAAGGAAATAAATAATAAAGAATAGCTATACACATCCTAATTACAGAAAAAATAAGCTATTCACATCCTATTTACAGAAAAGAATCAAAAGAAAATAAATAAATATATACACAAAAGAAAAGAAAGGAAACAAACAATAACGAATACTATACACATCCTACTAAAGAAAACCAATAAACTATACACATCCTACTTATTCACATCCTACTTCAGAAAAGAATCAAAAGAACTAAACAATATATACACAAAAGAAAGAAAAAATAAGAAAAGATATAGATTACTCCCCTTTCACCGGGAAGTTGGATTGTCGCTAGAGGAGTCCCTTGATTCCTGATCGCC